>NC_088931.1:21867500-21927500 GCF_038396675.1 Hydra vulgaris
CTCAAGGTTCTACCCTTGGTCCAGTTTTGTTTCTGACCTAGATCAATGATCTTTCCAACAGCCTTACATCTAAAGTAGTTCTATTTGCTGATGAACCAACTTTATACTCCTGACATACTATACTGACTTTGTCTTGACAAAAAGTCTTCTCTTTTTGATCACTTAGAACAGGCAGCCGATCTCGAATCTGATCTCACTTCTAGAACAGATTAAGGTTTGCAGTGACTTGTAAATTTTAACTCCAACGAAACTCAGTTATTTAATGCAAACAACTATCGCAATAATGTTGACATTCCTATATTAATGAATATTATAATCACTGAGTCCTCTTCTTTACATCTCCTTGGATTATCGTTTATTACTGATCTTTTATGGAAACCATATATACAATAGATTGCTAAATTAGCATACACTAAGGTTGCCTTTCCTTATCGCTCTTGCCATTTTCTTACTCCTAGATTCTTCTAGAAATTACTTCTAAGCTTCTCTTTATTGTGCTTGCTATCTTCTTAATCCTGATTCCATTCTCTATCTCTACAAATTTCTTATTCATTCCTGCATGGAATACTGTTGTCATATTTGAGCTGGTTCTTCTAATGATACTCTTTCTCTTCTAGAAAAGGTCCAAAATTGCATTTTAAACATAGTTGGACCTGCTCTATCTGCCAAGCTTGAGCCCCTCTTCCATCATTGTAAAGTTTCATCTCTTCCTCTTATCTACAAATACTATCATGGTCACTGCTCAAAGGAGCAATCATCTCTAGTTTCATCAACTAAAATTCATTCTTGTTTAACTAATCATTTAGCTAAGTCTCATTTGTTTACAGTATCTATCTCTGCATGCTCTAAAATCTTTTAGTTGTCTAGTTTTTTTCCCTGCACTTTAACTCTTTGGAACTCTCTCCTATCTTCATGTTTTCCTAAACTCATACAACCTTCAACTTATCAAGTATTCTGTCAAACATTTCCTTGCTCTATAACTCTATCTTTTTTTTGTAATAACTCCCAATTTAATAGTGGCTGCTTGCGCCTTGTTGGGAGTGAATAGATTAAAAAATAAATAATAATAATAAAAAAACAAAAACATAAAAGGAATAACATTAAGTTGTGATCAAGCACGAGTGGTAGACTGAGAAACATAGACCAATTATGAACAGTTTTTCATGGGTCCTGACTGCTATATATACAATATATATACATATATATATATATATATATATATATATATATATATATATATATATATATATATATATATATATATATGTATATATATATATATATATATATATATATATATATATATATATATATAATATATATATATATATATACATTTATATATATATATATATATTATATATATATATATATATATATATATATATATATATATATATATATACATATATATTTATATACATATATATATATTAATATATATATATATATATATATATACATATATATATATTATATACATATATATATATATATATATATATATATATATATATATATATATATATATATATATATATATATTTATATATATATATATATATATATATATATATATATTTATATATATATATATATATAATAAATATATATATAATACATTTGGTCTAGGAATTAATTTGTGCGGTTTGACAAGGGATTACGAAACTAGCTTATTGTCTCAGCGTTTCGTTTAGCCACGCATGCGTGCGAAGATCACTGTTATTGCGCATCATTTTCATTATAAATCATTTAATTTAAGCGTAAACAACACTATTTTTAAATTAACTGATAATGTCGATTTTTGTTCCTAATATAGTATTATTCCAGGGGATTCTTCTTCATTACTTTAACATGAAGAAAAGTGCTACCGAAAGTCATCATATTTTATATGATGACTTTCGGTAGAAGTTTATGGTGACCATGCTCTAGCTGAGCAAACGTGTCAGAAGTGGTTTGCACGGTTTTTTTGTTTGGAAGACTAAGAGCGACCAGGACAGCTGAAAAAGTTTGAAGATGCAGAATTGGCAGCATTGCTCGATCAGGATTCTTGTCAAACGCAAGAGGACCTTGCAAAATTGTTCTAAAGAAGAAGACCATTTGTGAATTGCTGCTTGAAAGACAGAAAAGAAAGGGATTTTTGCATCGAATCGTTACTGGTGATGAGAAATGGATTTATTACGAGAATCCTAAACGAAAAAAGGCCTGGGTAAAAAACCAGGTGAACCAGGTCCATCACAACCCAATCGGAATATTCACTGTGCAAAGGTTATGCTGTGTATATGGTGGGATATGAAAGGTGTGGTGTACCATGAGCTTCTGACACCTGGTGATACTATTAATGGAGAACGTTATCAACGAATGGGAAGTGTTACCCCACCCGCCGTATTCTCCTTCTGACTACTACTTGTTCGATTGCATGAATAACGATTTGATTGGACAGCGCTTCACTTCTTCAGAAAATATTGAAAAATGGGTCTCTGATTGGATCACTTCTAAGGATGAAGCATTTTTTCGACACGGAATTCGTAAATTGCCGGAAAGATGGGCAAAAGTAGTGACTAGCGATGGACACTATTTTCATTAATGTATTCATCCATTTAGTTTTTGAAATAAACCTTCAATTTTCAGTTAAAAAGCGCATGAATTAATTCCTAGACCTAATATATATATATATATATATATATATAATATATATATATATATATATATATATATATATATATATATATATATATATAATATATATATATATGTATATATATATATATATATATATATATATATATATATATATATATATGTATGTATATATATATAATATATATATATATATATATATATATTATATATATATATATATATACATATATATATATATATAATAAATATATATATAAAATATATACAATATATATATATTAGATATATATATATTATATATGTTATATATATATATATATTATATATATATATATATATATATATATATATATATATATATATATATATATATATATATATATATATATATAAAATATATATTGAAAAGTTGAAGGTTGTATGAGTTTAGGAAAACATGAAGATAGGAGAGAGTTCCAAAGAGTTAAAGTGCAGGGAAAAAAACTAGACAACTAAAAGATTTTAGAGCATGCAGGGATAGATACAGTAAACAAATGAGACTTAGCTAAATGATTAGTCAAACAAGAATGAATTTTAGTTGATGAAACTAGAGATGATTGCTCCTTTGAGCAGTGACCATGATAGTATTTGTAGATAAGAGAAAGAGATGAAACTTTACAATGATGGAAGAGGGGCTCAAGCTTGGCAGATAGAGCAGGTCCAACTATGTTTAAAATGCAATTTTGGACCTTGTCTAGAAGAGAAAGAGTATCATTAGAAGAACCAGCTCAAATATGACAACAGTATTTCATGCAGGAATGAATAAAAAATTTGTAGAGATAGAGAATGGAATCAGGATTAAGAAAATAGCAAGCACAATAAAGAGAAACTTAGAAGTAATTTCTAGAAGAACCTAGGAGTAAGAAAATGGCAAGAGCGATAAGGAGAGGCAACCTTAGCGTATGCTAATTCCGTTTTACCTTTTAAATAGTTTTTTGATGTTCAATGCATCACGTTAAAATTTTCTTTTTTGTTTTGCTAATGTATATACTGCCACAAGAGCTTGTGAGTTTATAGACACCGGGATCGCTATTGGGAATTAATTTAGACTTCTTGTTGCATAAGATGTTTTTTAACGTAGGTGGTGTAGTAAAAATTATTCGGACGTTGTAAGGTTTAAGTTTTAGAAAGGTTGTTTCTTTTCTGAATATAGTTCTTAGGAGTTGTTTCAAGCTTTAATCTATCATGCCCATTTTCTGCAAACATGTTCACTAAAAACTGTTTTTCATCATTAAGATACATTTTGGAACAAATTTTCATGGCACGAGATACAAAACTTTTAAAAACACCCATAACTATGTTTGGATTAACATTTGATGTAGGTTTTATTTGTATATTAGTGATAGCCGACTTTTGATGGATTTTGAAGTTATAGTATGAGTTATTAGTGTTGGTTACAGTTATATCCAAGAAGTTTAATTCCTTTTTATTGTTTTCTTTTTCTGAAGTATATTTTATTGCTGGATCTTGGTTGTTTTATAACTCCAGAAACTAATCATGATTTTGTATTAAGTCGAATCTTGCATCAATGTCATCTACATACCTGCTTTTAAATGTCTTCTTTGACATTTTTATGTAATATTTGTAACAGTTTTTTGTATTATATTTTACGTCTGATGGCAATCTGTGCAAAAACAGGTTGAAAAAAAAGAAAAAATTTAGTTTATACGCAGCTGTTGTTTTATGCTCTATATTTCATATATATATATAAATTTATGTATATATATGCATATGTATGTATATATATACATATATATATATAAATATATATATATATATATTTTTTTTTAAACATCTTTGCTTCCAACAAGGCTGCAAGCAGCCACTAATTAAAGTTGGAAGTTACTGTAAGAGAAAAGATGAAGATTGTAGAGCAAGATAACGATTGACGGACGATTTAAAAGATTGCAAATTATATGAATCAGAAAAGCAAGATGAAGGAAGCGAATTCCAAAGAACTGATGTTCGAGGAAAAAAACTAGACGAATAAGCGTTTTTGGAGCACTTAGGAATAGTCACAGAAAAAGGATGACACTTAATTGAATGACGAGTAACACGAGAATGAATTTTAGTAGATGGCACAAGAGACGCTAGCTCTTTAGAGCAGTGCCCATTATAGTATTTGTAGAAAAGAGAAAGAGAAGCAACATTACGACGATGTGATAATGGTTGAAGGTTGGCTGCAAGAGCAGGTCCAACTATGTTTACAATGCGTTTTTGCACCTTGTCTAAAAGAGAAAGGGCATCATTAGAAGATCCGCCCCAGATATGGCAACAGTATTCCATACAAGGCCGGATTTGAGATTTATAGAGATAGAGAATAGAATCCAGAGTAAGAAAGTGGCGAGCTCGATAAAGAGATGCAACCTTAGCAGATGCTAATTTTGCAACCGATTTGATATATGGTTTCCAAGAAAGATTGGGAGTAAGAGTTAATCCTAGAAGATGAAGAGTAGGTGACTCATCGAGTACATCACCGTTCATAAATATAGGAAGATCTAAATTATTGCGATAACGATTGGCTGAAAAAAATTGATATATATATATATATATATTTATATATATATTTATATTTATATATATATATAAAATATTATATATAAATATATATTATATTATATATAAATATTTAAGAATTATATATAAATATATATATATATATTTATATATAATTCAAAGTTTTTATTTTCTAACGCATACGTTTGTTCATTTATTTAAACACTTTATTTACTAACGCATAGGTTGTTTATTTTCTTTTAAAACACTTGAAAATAAATTTTTACTTTATTTGGAGTATGATGACCCATGCTGACTTGCATCGAATCATGTTTATACAAGTTGCACAGTAGTTGCGCTTACCCGCGTCATTTGTTAAAAGGGCGGATGTGCTCAAAGTGTTTTTACAATGACACGAAATTGATAAATGAAAATCGATAAATATTATCTTGATAATTTGATAATAATTGATATATAAGTAAATAGATAATAACTATCTATTTACAATAAATGTAAATAGATACTTATTATCAATTTTGAGACATTGTAAAAATCGTTTTAACTCTTTCGCTACCAATCGTTTTTAAAAAATCTATTTGCAGTGACCGCACAATAAACTTTTTGAATAAATAAGTTTTAACATTTAACAGTAAGAAATGTATAATAAGAATGTTTTTCTTCAAAAGACTTTTGTAATTACTTAGCTAAATACCTTTTTAGTTTAATTTTAGAATGGAAATGCTAACACTACTTTATTTCAAATTAAATTTAAAGAAGTGTTTATTTGTAAGGATTTCTTGAGATTTTCTAATTCTGTAAAGTGATTCAGTTATTCTTGTGATTAATACATATTGTTTTATATTTATGAAATGGCAGTGGAATTAAGATACAATAAAAAAAGTATTTTTTTTAGTTGATGACATGAATTATCAAATTAAAGACCCAAAGTTACTGTCTAACCGTCAAGTTCTTGCAGTACTTTTTTTTAGACACTCATGAAGTTAAATTGACTGTTAGTAAAAGCGTAAATCTCGTCATTCAAGAGTGTATTATATCTTGGGAAAAAGCTAAAATCCTACCAGAGCTATACCTAATTGTGTAAAAAAAACTTTGATTAGATCTTCACCATGCTTGGAGAAAGTTGCAAAAAATTCAAAAAAAAGCGCAAGCTAAACAAACCATTTATTCAACGCATTTGCACACAAAATAAAAAAGTTATAGTGGAATGTATAAAATCAGATTTTAAGAATAATATACCTGAAATGGTGACAATTCACTTGGATGGGAAATTATTACCTGGAATGGACGTAAGATGTTCTAAAGAAGAATGTCAGGCAATTCTAATTTCATATGGAGAAAAAGAACAACTGCTGGCTGTACCCAAACTGGAGAGCTCTTCTAACCAAGATCAAGCTGAAGCTGTGTTAAACACACTTTATGAAAGGAACTTTGATGACAGGGTACAAATAATGTGCTGTGACACAAAAAGAGCATGTGTACTTTTGGAACAAAAACTAGACAGGGAATTACTACTTTTTGCTTGCCGCTGTCAAATCTACAAACTGATTTTAAAATGTGTGTTTGAAACAAAAATCCACCAAGTCACAAGTAGCCCTAATATCCTCATGTTTAAAAAGTTTAGAGACAACTGGAAAACTATTAATCTGGCTGCTATTGAAACATACACCGATATTGTCAAGCAACATTTTAGTAATACAAAAATTGAAGAATTGTTGACATTTTATAATCTAGAACTACAAAAAACTATTATATGTGACGATTATCAGGAACTGATTGAACTATCTGTTATTTTCTTAGGTGATAATGAGAAAAAAAATTAAATCAGACCTCCCAGAGCAATGCATCAGGCAAGGTGGATGGCTAGAACTATTTACTCTTCAAAGATATGTTTGTTGCAATCCCAGATCAAAATTAGTGCCAAGGATAAATGAGCACTTGAAGACATTTGTTTATTTATTGCAGTTATATATGTGAAACCATGGCTTGGATGCAGTCTGGTAGTGAAGGCGCCAAATCAAGATTTGTGAGCAAGTTTTGTCATCATCTTTATTACTTGTCAGAGGAAATTACTGTTTTATCACTCTTTGATGATGAAGTTAATGAACAAACCAAGGAAAACATAGTAGTGAGCATACAAAGAGAGAGTTTGCTTGATTCTGGGAAGAGATACGTTCCATTGACAGAAGATGTCTGATTATTTGTATGGTAGGTAGGAATACATACTATTATCTTCTATACTGTTTTCACTGAACTAATAATAATACTGCCTTATTGTTGCAGGAAAATTATGAAGTGACTTTGTGTCTGTCAAGAGCACAAATTTATTCTCTCAATTAAAAATTAAGAAAAACTTCCTTCAGATACCCGTTTCAACATGTGATGAAGATGATGCCTATAAAAAGGCAAAAATAAAAACTCTTTCTTTAAGAGCAGTTAATGATGCAGCTGAAAGATCAGTAAAACTTATTCAAGATTTTCATGGTTTGATCACTGCAAAGAAGAAACAAATACAACAAAAGAAGCACAAAAGTAATTGCTGTGTGATTTCTATGCTCTTGCTGTGTGCAAGAGCATAGAAATCTGTATCCAGACTGTAAAAAAGAGACCTTCAAAAGAAAATATCCTGCCTGATCCGTAAGTTTATATTCTTTTAACAAATATTTTAGAAAATATAAATGTTTCAATTGATTTAGCTACATAACCAGAAGGGCTAAAAACAGCAATTTTAAATATCTTCAGAGTTCTGTCGGCATGCGTTAATGTTCTCGAACGAAGAAATTTTTTTTATTTAAGTAAGTCTAGATAGTTTAAAAATAAATAGGGGGTATGCATTTTGATAACCAAAAAAAAATTTCACTCAATTAAGGGACACCCTAATATATATATATATATATGCATATATATAAATAAAGAAAATATCTTTCTATTATCATGTATAATAATGTATACTTAAAAGAGTGCTCAATAAATAAACTAGAGCTATATAGTATATATGTTACTGCTACCCGCAGTACTAGGAATTAGCTAAATGCTAATATTTACAATCCAATTTAATAATGCAACTCTGAGTTTCATGTGTTACCACAATCATCAGGCAAGCAGTAAAAAATTAATTTTGCTACTAGTAGCAAAATTAAACTTTAACTGCTTGCCTGTGACTATAACTTAATAACTTGCTTAGTGGTATTAATAATAACTGCTATAATAATAATAATAATAACAACAACAACAATAATAATAATAATAATAATAATAATAATAACAACAACAATAATAATAATAATAATAATGAAAACCTCTTCTTCATCACTTGAGTTATCATCAAAAGGTTGGATTTTTTGTATACATATGCTTTCAAACAACTTTTCATTTTCCTTAAAAAGTAAATTTGTTCATTTTTAAGAAATAAAGTTTTTATAAAAATTAATCAAAAATCTAAGTTCATAAATTAATAAAAAATTCTGGATATGTTTAATAAGTAAATATGCATGATCTCATAGTTAAATAAGTAATTATATAAATGCAATCTTTGTTAAATAAGCAAACACTGATAAACCTCATGATATGAAGATTTTATTAATCATAATAAAATATAATTAAATATATACTTGCAACAATTTAATCAATCAACTACTGTTTGCTTTGTGTTTTATGCTAATTTTATTATTCTGTAGTTATCCACTGAAAATTAGTATACCAATGGACATATACTTACTGATTCCTCGTCAGCTTTAATTATAAATGCATTGTTTCCAACACTACTAAATGGACTTCTAAAACAAATAAAAAACTTTTTTTTTCAAGTCGGTCTTTAACATTTTCTTTTGACAAAATAATTTAAAATCTTACTTAAGGTCTTGACTGTCATGCACAGCAATTTCATCATAGCCAAATGTCTCCATGAACTCATTTGTCATTGGTTGCACTTGATAATTTTCATAAGCCTAAAATAAATTTATCTAAGTTTACAAAAGCAAAAAAACACTAATTTACTTAAAAAAAAAAAAATAGTACTTTTTCAAATTAAAAATACTTAGTTAAATTAATGATAAATTAAAAAATTCTCACCAAAAAGTATTCAAAACACATTATTTCCTACATCTATAATATTAGAAAATCTGGACCTGAAAAACGGGTCATGATAGGTCTAATTCACACCTCCCACTCATTTTTTACTCGCTTTCAATAGGTTACAGAAAATGGTGGAAAGTAATTATCTTAGCTTCATTAGAGGTCTAATATAACCTTTTGTGTTACTTGAGCATTTTATACATATACCATAACAAAGTTTATATATATAAAAGCTGACTTTAACATTTTGGCTCCGATAACATCAAAGCCTTTGTTTCCATGTGTATGTGCGATTTTTTAACTATAAGCTTTGAAACTTTGTTCTATTATTTACCTTTATATTATTCTATAATGCAGCAGAACTTAGAAAAAAAATAACAGTAAGCGAAAGACCTAACTTAAAGCTGTTAACAATGCCAATCACATTTTTATTGATTTATCTGAGTCATATTTTATTATAGCGGAAAATAATTAGCAAAAAGTACCAGGAGTATATTTGCCTTGCCTTTGCTTTAATTTTGTGTTAAAATCATTAGGTTTAATCAAAATTTTCCTTAAATTTTGTATAGGTAATGGGCTGAAAAGGTTAGAAAACAGATAAATCTCAAAAAATATATTTAAACTTGTTTTTTCAAATCCATAAAAACAGAAAATCTTAAATTTATATATCTTTAAAACAAATCTATTTAAAATATATAAATGATATATAGTTAAATATTTATTAAAACAAAAAAAAAAAAAAAAAAAAAAAACAATTTGTCAATTTTCTTAGAAAAAAATTAACGTTGAAGACAGCAACTTTTGTAATGAATGTACTTTTCAAAATCAGTTATAACAACACCCATCTACAGGACTGAGGCCTAGCGCAGCTTATTATAAAGAAAAACATATTATTATAATTAAAAATATTTATTACCAATAAGGATGATAATTTATCATGTATTAAAAAAATAATGTAACTCCATAGTTGTCATTATTTAAAAAAAAAGTGAAAACATCTTAAATAAAATAGATTAAAAAAAAAAACTTCAATCAATTTTGGAATCAATTTTGAAATCAATTTCTTTAATGAAAAACCAACTATAACATCTCATTTAAAGAGCAAAGTTATCAATAACACTATAAAATAAAAAAAAGAATTTGAGATTTAAACAATTGGATTATAGCAATATTAAATGTTGTCTTGGCTTTTAATAAATGATTAAAAGTAGTTAGGTAGATTAATAAAACTACCTATAATCATTCTTAACAACAGACACAGTTGAAGACAGCGCAAAATGAAAAACAAATCAAGTTGCCTATTAACACAAAACATTACAACAAAGTACAACACAACAATTACGCAGACAATAGCAAATAGTATAACATATTAGTTTATTCGCATTACATTACAATAATTTTTTTTTTTTTAAACATCTTCGCTTCCAACAAGACTGCAAGCAACCACTAACTAGAGTTGGAAGTTACTGGAAGAGAAAAGATGAAGATTGTAGAGCAAGATAATAACTGACAGACAACTTAAAGGATTGCAAATTAAATAAATCAGGAAAGCAAGATGAAGAAAGCGAATTCCAAAGAGCTGATGTTCGAGGAAAAAAACTAGACAAATAAGAGTTTTTGGAGCACTTAGGAACAGTCACAGAAAAATGATGAGACTTAATTGAATGTCAAGTAACACGAGAATGAACTTTAGTAGATGGCACAAAAGATATTAGCTCTTTAGAGCAATGCCCATTATAGTATTTGCAGAAAAGAGAAAGAGAAGCAACATTACGACAATGTGATAATGGTTGGAGGTTGGCTGCAAGAGCAGGTCCAACTATGTTTACAATGCGTTTTTGCACCTTGTCTAAAAGAGAAAGGGCATCATTAGAAGATCCGCTCCAGATATGACAACAGTATTCCATATAAGGCTGGATTTGAGATTTATAGAGATAGAATCCGGAGTAAGAAAGTTTCAGGTTCGATAAAGAGAAGCAACCTGAGCAGATGCTAATTTTGCAATGGATTTGATATATGGTTTCCAAGAAAGATTAGAAGTAAGACTTAATCCTAGAAGATAAAGGGTAGATGACTCACCGAGTACATTACTGTTCATAAATATAGGAAGATCTAAATTATTGCGATAACGATTGGCTGAAAAAAAATTGAGTTTTATCAGAATTAAAGTTCACCAGCCACTGTGAGCCCCATGCTGTAGCAGAATTAAGATCCTTTTCAAGCTCCAATGCCCTCTCCAAGCAATCAGAGAGTGTTGGCTTTTTATCATGACAAGAATAAATGGTAGTACCATCAGCGAACAATGTTACATTAGATGTGAAAGTATTTGGAAGATATTCTCACATCTAACTAACATATATTAACATTATGTGTTTTCTATATAATTATGAAAGGCTAGACAACATTATTAACATATTAACATATATGTGTTTTCTATATAATTATGAAAGACTAGACCACAGAACCTAGATATACAACAAAAACACCATATATATCCGGCTATCTACCTGTTATCACCTCTCTGCTAAGTACAATGCTTGGCTGGCAAGGGTGGTCATTTTGCTCTACACCATTTTTTTTTTAAGTAGAACTTTAGTTATAAAAAAATAACCGGCTAGTATAACAGCCTAGCTCTACTATTTTTTAGGATATTTTTAGCTGCATACTTCATCTTTCATACAGGGCAAATTTGGATTCAACAAGAATCCGAATTTGGAATCACGTAAGCAAAGATCATTGCCACGTTGCTGCATTCTAAAATTTACTGCTGCAAGTGGGTCATAGACACACAATTGGCAATATGTTCGGGAAATATCTTGATCTGGCCTAAGACTATCTACACAATAAAAAACTTGAACACATTCTAAAACATGGTGGCTCATGATTCCTAGGTTGAACCACATTAGCTGTAAATGAAGCAAAGGAAAGACATGCATTATAATTTCTAATGTTTAAAAAAATTTATATTTGGATATCCCTGTAAATAAATGGTGAAAGTGGAGGCAAAACTACTTTTCCATTAAGGCAACATAAAAAATGTGCTTCATCAGGAAACTTTTTAGCACAACAATGCAGACAGATCTGGTTCAATTCTCCTAAAGAATTAAAATCTGGAATATTATTACATTTTGCTATACAATCCATACTTCCTTGTCTAGCTGCATTTTGTACACTTTGTAGATTAATTTCATTATTAATTTATCTCCATTTCTTTTATTTCAACAACGGTTATCATTAACTTGCTAACCACTTTATTCCTTTATCCTAGATGATTAATTTCCTCTCACGTAGCTCCATTTCTTTCAATTCGACAACAATTATTATTAACTTGCCTAACCACATTATCTTCATTAGGGTTCAAACTAATTTCATTTTGCCGAGAAGCATTTCTTATATTTTGACGACAATTAACTTCATTTTGCCTTGCTCATTTTTACTTGAATAACGAGGGTATATATAACCCCCAGAAATATTGTAATTTATTATAAGAAAGAGGATAAGTTTACATACTATACCAGATGTTTCAACTTAATTAAATTTTGCCTTGCTCTATCTCTTTCATTACGAAGATGGTTATTAATAACTACTCTTACCCTGAACCCAACAATAAAGTTTATTTTAATGAAAGCCATACCCAAAGCAAACCCAAAGCAAACCCTGAGCATAACCCTAAGAGTCATAGCTAGGGTTTGGTTAGGGTATGGTTTTCAACCATTAATTTGTTTTGTATAAGACTCTTTTATGAACCTACTAAAAGGGGTGCCTGAAATACATGTCCGCCTTAACAAATAACAATCTTATGTAATTTTTCATATTAAATACATGAAATAAAATTTTAACTGAAAATAAAACTAAATAGTAAACTTTTTAGTTTTAATCAGTATCAGTTTGACTGTCTAAAAAATTTCATTCTCATTAATTCTTATAATTTTATGCAGAGCAAAAAATAATCTATAAAAAAAAAATGATTTGAATTAACTAAAAAAGGCTTCAGCTCCCTCCAATAGTTCCTGAAAAACAAAAGAAAAACTCACTAAAAAATTTGTCCTAAAAAAAACTAAGAACAAAACTGAAACACTACACTAAAAAAAAAACACTACTAAAAAAACTGCTTTACCAGCCATTTTAGTATCAATTTCTTCTATAAAAAGAAAACTGACTAAAAAAATTCTAAACAGACTTGAAAAATTAGAAAACAACAAAACAACAAACAAACATTTATTAAAACTACTATTAAAAGCTTTAGAACACCGTTTAGTTAAAGAAGCGAGAGTATAACTAACAGTTGTAACTAAGCGCATTAAACATATAATAATATTTTTATATTTGTATAATAAAGCACATTATACAAATATATATACACATACATACATATATATTAACAAAGAAAAAACAAGTTTTTCTATGGTACTTTAAGTTTCATGCCTATATGGCAATCATCAACCATTGAATACATATATATATATATATATATATATATATATATATATATATATATATATATATATATATATATATATATGTATGTATGTATAAAGGTTATTGTAGATTAAAGTGTAATTTTGATGTAAGTTTAGATTGTTTTATAATTATTTTTTTACAACAACTTAGTTTGCATATGATGCTTTTGAATCATTTTTATCAAATTCGGTTTTTGCTGCAGAGAAATTTTTCAGCCAAACAGTGCTCCACACTAAAGGATCTTTTACAGTGTTTTTATATTTACAGGCAACAAATATTTTTTTTTACAGGCAACAAATACATTGACTTAAAAATCTTAATTGCTCTCAGCTCTAATTAGATTTGAAAAACTAAACCACCTGCTGTAATGATCCCTCGGCTTCATACCGTGAAAAGTTGTGTTTATTCTCATCTGAGTCAGAATCTGTATCAAGTCCAATAATCATGTTACCCTATATTATTTAAAAAAAATAACATAATGAAAAATTCACAATCAATTTTTTACAGTATGTTTCAACAATACTACAAAAAAGCTTTAAATGTTTTCAAAAAATTAATTAAAATTTGTTCTATTTATATTATGAAACTATTTAAAAAAACTGTAATTAAGTTTTAAAAAAAAATAAAACTATTGCACAACTAAAATTATTTCCTTAGAATTGTAAAAAATTATAGGTTTAGTATCTAACGGAAATGCCTTTTAAACCTAATCCATTTAAAACAAGCAAAATACTGATATTAAAAAATTATGTGTATAAAATAACAAGTTGAAAAGCTTTAGCTTCATGTAATTATAACATTTCATTGACATTTACATTTTGTTAGTGACGTTTTTGTAATTTTTAATGCTGCTAGTGAAATGTTTGCACAATAAAAGTGTAATGCTGGTACAATGAAATGTTCGTACAATAAAAATATTGTGTTCTTAACAATGAAATGCAATATTCTTGTCAATTTAGTTTAACATTTTATATATATTATATATATTATACAATAAATACAATAAATATAAAAGACAACTTATAGACAACTTCGTGATTTTTATGATGCACATAATCGACTATATGACATCTGCCAAGCCATCTGCCAAATTGAATAAACTTTGTACCACATATTCTCTAGAGGATGGAATAACATGATTACATTGAAGGAATGTGCATACTAAAGAGAATATTGCCTCTGTAAACAAAAGTGTGGAGTTCCAAGATTATCAATTTGTCATCAGTGGGAGGAATAGTTGCTCTGTTTATCCATTTCGTAGAAACTTTTGTGCAAAGATCTTGACATACACTCGTATAAGGCCCTGTTGGTGCAAGAATTAAAGCCACGAGATCATTATACATGTTGTTCTTTTGCCAATTGGGCTCTAGAGCAGTTGGTAACTGACTTGTTTATTGCAACATTGTGTTGAGTGATGAAGCTCATTTTTGGCTTAATAGCTTTGTTAAAAAGCAAAATCAAGTGACAGATCTAGCAAAATTGAGAGAGAACAATCCACAATAGACCTAAAGACTTCATTACAATCAGAAAATTGCATGGTTAGGTGGTGGCATCATCAGACCTTATTTCTTCAAAAATGAGACTGGAGCTCACTTTACAATCAAAGGAGCTAGTTACTGAACCATAATAAACAATTTTTTGGTTGAAAATATGAGTGACATTGATACTGACAAGATGATTTCAACAGGATGGCGCTATGCGCCATATTGCAGCTGCAACCATAGACTTATTAAAATCAAAATTTGGTGATAAGTTAAATTCAAGAAATAGACCTGTCAATTGGCCTCCAAGAGCATGCAATTTGACATCTCTAAATTATTTCCTGCGAGACTACATGAAGCCACTAATTTTTGCTGGTAAACCAGCAATAATTAATTCCTAAGAGGTCAGCATTGTTTGTGTTATTCATGACATACAGTACAAGCTTGGTCTGGAAGCGAGAGCGATCCACTCGATTACTGATTATGGAAATAATATTTAGTTGCAAAAAACTGGCCAGATTTTTTAGTTGTTTTGAGAACATTTAAGTTTATGTATGTTTCAAAAACATTTGAAAACATACATAAACTTAAATGTTTGTCCGCAAAACAATTATAAAATTAATTCTTTCACGTGAATTTAAAAAATTTTTGTTTTATGGACATACATGAAAACATACATAAACTTGAATGTTCTCAAAATATCTTGGTGCGGAAGAATAAAAAGAATATTTGCGAAAACTAAAAACCTCCCAAATCTACGAACAAACTATTGGTTTAAAAAATATGTTGACTAAGCGAAATAAAGTTCTGGAGTATTCTGTTGAAATGTTTGAAAAATTGTATTATTCGAGATTTGTTACGTTTTGAGATTTCTACCATAAATTGTTTAAATAATATATTATCAAGCAAACTATAATTTTAATACTATAGCTCATTCTCGGAGCCACATCTGCAAAGCCGTAAATCTTTTAAACTATTATTATTGTTTATTTATATTTTTATATGTTTTTTTAATTGTCAAAGTTTTGAAAGTTTATTATATATTATAGATTTTATTAGTATATTCTTATTTTTTATTTAAAAAGTATGTACTTTTTATGTAAATGTAATTTTTAAAGCAATTTTTATGATTTATTTTGTAAACAAAAACACTTTCAACAGTAACTGTGTTTTCAATGAAATTATTAATTATCATCGAAGTTAATAAAACTAATTATGAAATAAACATACAAGAGGTTTCTGATTACTAAACACAAACATGCATACAAAGTTCAAAAATGCATACAAAGTACTCTCAAGTACTTAATAGAAGTGTGTGGAGCAGTTGTTTATTAATTATTTTTAGAAAATTTTCCCATCCACCCTAAGCTCATTAAGACACCCCCTCCCTCTGTTTATTAATTTTTACTTGTTATCAACAAAAAAATTATTTCTCAAAACTAATTTTCTCAAAAATTTTAACAACTAATCCATTTTCTTCTGTGTACCTGATAACTGTATACCCCACAATGTTAAGGGCCCAGGGCTATATCCCCCTCTAACTCCACCCCTCTTTCATCCAGCACTGGAAATAAGACACAAGTATATAAATAAAAATTATATTACACTCTTTGATAAATAAAAGAACATTTGTTTCCTTATTAAGCAATTGTAAGATGTTAATTTATATAAAAAAATGTTGCTTAATTAAAAAAAAAAAAATTATAAAAGAGCGATATTTCGAAAATATTTGTTCTAAACGTAATTTATTTTGCTGTAAGTTTTTTCGAATTAAAAGTTATTTTCTTTTCCCAGTTTATTTTTTTTGTGATTGTCTCTCATTGGTACAGTTAATCATTTTTTGTGCTTTTTTTTTGTTTTTTTGAAATGTTTTCAAAACGACTAAAAAATCTGGCCAGTTTTTTGCAACTAAATATTATTTCCGTGGTCATTAATCGAGAGTGATCGCTCCTGCTTCCCGACCAACCCTGACAGTCATCAATGCTCGAGAAAGTAGTCTAAAAATGAACATCCAGAATGCACTTCATCAAAAACAGCCATGGTATCCATATGCCCAAAATAATTTTTAAATGTTAATGCCATGTATTAAACTTTCAAATAAAAAAAATGTTTGATTAAAATTTAATTTTTTGGGTTATTTTTTACAATTTCAAGTTTGATTGGACTTAATAAAACACCTTTATATAATATATAAAAAATGTTAAACTAAATTAACAAGAATGAGAAAACTTGATAAGAGTATTACTTAATAAAATAAAAATATTTCTTAAAAAAAGAAGAAAGCAACATACCATAGCTGAACACATATTTTTTTTATTTAGATCAGCAAGTTGGCCAGTAACCAAAGAATTCCAACTTTCTCTTGTTTCATCTGATAATTCTGTAAAAATGAAACAGAAATAATTTTTTTTTTTTTAATTTCAATTTAGCTCCCCAAGGCTATGAATGCCACTACAGTCGAGGAGGCTACTTTTTAGTTGTGGTTACAACCCACTCTCAACTCTATAACTTCAAAACACGAACCTTGACAAACAAGGCTGCTGCGAGGAGAAACAAATTGGTCTTATAAAAAATATAATAAATGAAAAAAGTTCTGCGATGCATTTTTGTTTAAATGTTTACAATTCAATTTTATTTAATCTTAGTGTATTAGTGTATGCCTTTTAAAAAATAAAACAAATTAAATGCAATTAAAAAAAACAACGTACCATTAAACATTGACATAATAAGATCTTGGTTGGGACCTTTTTCTTTTGCTTTTGTTATTTCATTTATCATTTTTGTTAAGTGACCCATGTAACCTTTTCTTGACCCACCAGATTTTCTAATAGGAGCAAAACAAAAATTTTAAAAATTACTGTACGTTTAATAACAAAATGTTCAAATGCTTAGTTAAAAATTAATTTGACTCTGTGATAAATTTTCAGTTATTTTAATCTAATACATATAATTTTTACACATTTAAGTTTATTTTAATAGCACATTTTTAAAACATAATATATATAATGTTATTATTGTAAAATTTGATACTAAAAATATTAAAATCAGGATTAATTTTAAAATCATGATTTTAGTTGATTAAAATAAAAAAAACTTTTTCGAAGATTATTATTGTATTAGTTTAAATTTAATATAATTTTAGCAAAAACATTTTGGTGATCAACATTAATTGACATTTATAGAAGCCTTATTAGGGAAAAACATTTCTATATTACTGTAAAATTATCAAATTATTGAAACAATCTGTAAATCACAGTAAGACTACTATTGAATGTTTATGATCAAAGAAATCAAAGAAATTGATAAACTGTTTGAAAAGTGAAAAAGTATTAAATACATGCAAGAATATCCTAAGTAACTCCTTCCCACAAACAAAATATACACTAAATATAATTTGTTGTAACAGTGTGATTATTAATAAATTATTGTAACAGTGTGATTACTAATAACCAACAATAAAATATTTATCAATTTAAAATGTGTTTAAAAACAATTTGTAATAGACTAAACCATTTGACTGACTAAAAATCAGTAAATTTTAATATTTAAAAAAAGAAAGGATGTTGAATAAAGTAAAACAACAAATGAGGAAATAGATTTGTAAATAAAAACACTTTACTGTGAAATTTCGTTATTTTCCCATAACTCTATACATCTTTCAAAGATTTTGCACTCTTCAAATAACTGTAAATATATACATACATATATACATACATACATATATATACATATATATATATATATATATATATATATATATATATATATATATATATATATATATATATATATATATATATATATATATATATATATATATATATATATATATACACAGGGGCTATTCTAGGAAAATAATTTGGGCTGCGGCTCTCCTCATGCCTGCAAAATTTGGTGGAAATATTGCCTAATGTAGGTGTAAAAAAAAAATTTGCCATAAAAAAAAATGTCCTCAATTTTGAATTTGGGCAGCGCCCAAATAGGGTTGATGCTGTCGAAAATGGTCTAGAATAGCCCCTGTTATATATACATATATATATATATATATATATATATATATATATATATATATATATATATATATATATATATATATATATACACAGGGGCTATTCTAGGAAAATAATTTGGGCTGCGGCTCTCCTCATGCCTGCAAAATTTGGTGGAAATATTGCCTAATGTAGGTGTAAAAAAAAAATTTGCCATAAAAAAAAATGTCCTCAATTTTGAATTTGGGCAGCGCCCAAATAGGGTTGATGCTGTCGAAAATGGTCTAGAATAGCCCCTGTTATATATACATATATATATATATATATATATATATATATATATATATATATATATATATATATACACACACACACATATATACATATATATACATACATATATATATATATATATATATATATATATATTATATATATATACATATATATACATATACATATATATATATATATATATATATATATATATATATATATATATATATATATATATATATATATATATATATATATATATATTATATACAGTACAACATAACTTGTAGTTTATTAATTGTATGATTTAATGATAATAATACAAACAAGATTAAGAAAGGAAATGAAATACTAAAAATAACATTATAATAAAAAAAATATTGCATTCAAATGTATGAAATAAAGCATAAAAATAGTATAGGTATATAGTATAAATAGTATAAAATAGAGCATACAAATTTTAAAAACAATTTTTAAGAAAACTTTCTTTTTTGTAAATGCAAAAATAATTAAACATTTTAGTAAAACTGCATTAAAGCTTAGAGAATAAACTTTAGAAAATAATGAATTAAAAAGAGGTTAGCAAAATAATATAACATAAAATGAAAAAACATTCAGCATAAAAATTCTAAAATAATATACAAACATTTTTAAGAAGTTTATTTTCTTTTCTTTCTTCTGATTCATTAACTAAACATTCTGAATAAAGAATAGCTGCTATACATTGTAGAACATGTGTATGTAAAAAATTATTCCATTCATAGAATGAAAACAAATCCTAAAAAAAGTAGAACCTATATAAACTGTAGCATCTATAACAGTCCTGTTGTTAGTTTACTATCATTTAAATAAATATTATCATATGATTATTATAACAAACTATCATACAAGCAAAATCTTGACTGTTCCAGCTTTTGCAATTGCGTCATTTATTAAATAATTATTGGTTGCAACTGCTCTTGAAATTAAAGCTGCTATACTTAAACGAACTTTACCAAGTGGTGGTTTTAGAGTACCAAATGTTGTTTCCATTGATGACTAAAAAATCCAAAGAATTGAAGTGCCCAAAAATATTAGCATGTATTGTTTTTGCATATATTTTAGGTGCACATATTATTATTGAGTTGATAAACAAAAATTTTAGGCCAAATAACAAAAGGTAAATAAAATTTGGTCAAAAATTCACTTTATCAATTAAGTTTATTATTTATCAATCAATTAATAAAAACTTTATTGTTATTTGTATAAAATAAGTATACTATTTGTTATGTTGCAACAACTTTATGTAATTTACATAACACTTTCATATGAAAAATTTAAACATGTTTAGCTTTGTAACTTTTGGCAAAACCTAAAAACTGCTGATTATTCAAAAACCATTTAAGATTACTTTTAAACCATAATGTACGAAAAATATATTTAACAAGACATTTTAGCTGTTTGGAAGCAATGTGCACAAATAATCTGCTAAAAATATAAAACAGTTAAAATTTTTTACTACATTTTCTTAAATAAAATAAAAGTAAAACCTAATAATCAATCAAATAAAAGTTAAGACCGGTTAGAAAAGCTTTTATTTGAATTTTTTGTTGTGTGTAAATATAAAAACAAAAGTGTTATTCTTTTTAATGAAATCTTCACTTCCAACAAGATTGCAAACAACCACTACTAGAGTTGGAAGTTACTGGAAAAGAAAAGATAAAGTTTAAAACAAAATAAAAGTTTTAAGATAAAAGTAAGATAACGATTAACAGTGAACTTGAAAGATTGCAAATTATATGAATAAGGAAAACAAGATGAAGGAGAAATTTCTAAAGAACTGTTGTTTGAGGAAAAAACTAGATAAATAAAAATTTTAGACCACTTGCAAACAGTCAAAGTAAAAGGATGAGACTTAATTGAATGACGAGTAGGGATTGCAATCCCGGGATCCCGGACGTTTTTGGGTCCCGAAAGTCCCGGGATTCTAAACACAAAATCCCGGGATTTTCGGGATTATAGCAGGATTGAACTGATTAAATTATTTTGTAAAACAAAATGTTCAAAGTTGGTAACTATACTGAATTATAACGAGCTATATAATGCTGCTTTGCAGGTTTATCCTGTTTATGCTTTATCCTTACGATAAATGGAACAAATTTTTGAATAGACCATGGAGTTCGGGAGTTTATCATTGAAAAAAGTTTCACAAACACAAATTAAGGCAGGTTTGTTTGACTCAACGTATAAAAAAACAATTGTTAAGTTTGTTGGCAAGACTTCTCGCGTTAAAAAGATAAATTGTAAAATTGTTGAGCGAATTTGTGGTTAAGTGATTGCTTGAGTTTATTAAGTCGCTTGAACGTTTTGAAATGATAACCTTTTTATTGCTTTTGTTGTTTACCGCAATAATGTTTACTGCAATATATGTTAATAATAGTGTTTACTAATGCTTGAGGCATCATTTTTTTGCAATGACTTTGGAATAACTGAAGAAATTAATTTTAATATAATGCTGCTTTGCAGAAAGAATAAAGATGATGAAAAAGAAGTCGCTTGACCCAATAAAACAAAGAAGAAAGCTGCTTCGTGCACAACGAAAAGGTTTTACAGATATAGTAAATGAAAGTGAAGGTGCATCTTATGAAGCAGGAGTGTTTTAGATATTGGTTTTTTGTTATTTTATATGACCAAACCTTAAATGCTCTACTATTCCTCTGGGCATATTTTCAGACAAAAAAAGAAAGTTTGTAAATAAAATATGCATTTAATATGAATTGTTTTTTTGTTTTACATTTATTATTTAGCTACCATTTATTTATAAATATAAAATAAAGATTTTCTTTAATTTTTGTCTCTCAATATTAACAAACAACTTATTATGTTATTTTTTACAAAGTAGCTTGTTGCTACAGCAGCTACATCGGTAGCCAAATTTAAGAAAATTTATGTTTACAAATTTATTTTGAAATTTTGATTGTTTAGTTACTTTAGTCAAATACACTTTAAATGTTCAAATGTTATTTACATATCCAATTACTTGATGAAGGTTATTCTGTAAAGTCTGTAATCTTAAAACATAATATGGAAGGTACCGTATATATATTTCTGCATTATTTTAAGATCTTTATATACACCTGCTGCCTGTTACACAATTAAAACAATTTAAGGCGCCATAGAAAATTAATTTAAGTCATTAAGGCATAATGAAATTAAATAAAAAATTGATAACATCAAAAAGTATATTCATATATGCAGTATTAAGTTCTGTTTTTTAGCAAATATCTCACATTATATAAAATCCTGGGATCCCGGGATTTTATTTACTTCAATCCCGAAATCCCGGGATCGTAATTAATGCCCGGGATTGCAATCCCTAATGATGAGTAACACAAGAATAAATTTAGTAGATGGCACAAGAGACACTAGCTCTTTAGAGCAGTGCCCATTATAGTATTTGTAGAAATAAGAAAGAAAAGAAACATAACAATGTGATAATGGTTGGAGGTTAGTTACAATAGCAGGTCTAACTATGTTTACAATTCATTTTTGCACTTTGTCTAAAAGAGAAAAGGGCATCATTAGAAGATCCTCCCCCCCCCCCCTAGATATGGCAACAGTATTCAATACAAAGACTGATTTGAGATTTAAAGAGATGAAGAACTGAATCCAAAGTAAGAAAGTGGTGAGCACGACAACCTTAGCAGATGCTAATTTTGCAATGGATTTGATATAAAGTTTCCAAGAAAGATCGGAAGTATAAGTTAGTCCAAAAAGACAAAGGTAGCTGACTCATCGAGTACATTACCATTTACAAATATAGGAAGATCTAAATTATTGTAATAAAGATTAGCTGAAAAAAGAGTTTTGTCTGAGTTAAAATTAACTAGCCCCATGCTGTAGCAGAAGTGAGGTCATTTTCAAGTTTAAATGCAATCAGATCTCCAAGCAATCAGAGAGTGTTGGCTTCTTATCAAGATAAGAATAAATAATAGTATCATCAACCATAGATGTGAGATTTCCTGGGAGATTGTTAATGCTAATTTAAAAAAGTATAGGACCAAGATTAGAACTTTAAGGAACCCCTGAAGTTTCAGGAAATGAAGAAAGGTGCTGTCCATCAAGGACAACTTTTATACTATGATTGGTAAGGTAGGATTCAATAGTCTAGAAGACGTTACCTGAGACACCACAAGAAGAGAACTTATGGAAAAGACCAGCATGCCAAACTTTATCAAAGACTTAAGAAATGTAAGGAGAACAATAGTCCTAACTCTCTCTAATGCACAATAAATTGATCAGTTATTACCGTTAACAAACCAGTTGTAGAACGAGAAGATTGAAATCCATATTGATGATCAAAAGGAAAGTTATTAGACTCAAGATAAGAGATTAAAAGTTAGTTAATTAAAGACTCAAAATACTTTCTTATAATAGTAAAAGACTAATGGGATAGTAGTTAGATGAGTCAGATCGCTCTCCAGAATTTTTGAAAATAGGCATAACAAATGCCACTTTCCAGCAGGCTGGAAAACAAGACTCTCATAAGCACTTATTAAATAGTTTTGAAAGTATAGATGGCTTTGGAAAATACTTAAGACTATAACAGGTATGCTGTCCGGACCACGAGCTGTAGAAGAGTCTAAGCAAGAAATCACTTTAGATACAGAAGCTGGAGTGATATGAATGTCAAGCAATGGATCAACCTGTTTGTTTGCTATATAAGGTAGGATGTGATTAGTGAAATTAAATGATGAGATTGATGAAAAGTTCTTAGCAACTTTTTCAGCTTTGTCTTTAGGTGAGGTAACAAAATCTGAACCATGTAAGGGAGGAGGAATAACAGCTTTGCCCTTATAATTGATACTGTTAAAGATTCTCCAGAAATTTCTGGAGCCTAATTTTTG
The DNA here is from genome assembly GCF_038396675.1 of Hydra vulgaris. Classification (NCBI taxonomy): domain Eukaryota; kingdom Metazoa; phylum Cnidaria; class Hydrozoa; order Anthoathecata; family Hydridae; genus Hydra; species Hydra vulgaris. Next base: position 21,891,864 of record NC_088931.1, read on the forward strand.
AGATAAAATATGAGATTTTATGACCTGAGAATAGCGGGCTTTGGCGTTTGACAAAACCTTTTTACAATGATTTCTAGCAATAGTAAATAGATGTCTGTTTCCTGGAAAATTGTTTTCCTGATAAATATAGAAGTAATGGTTACAATTTAAAATTGCAGCAGAGCAACGAGAGGAAAACCACAGAGAAGAGTGAGACTTGACTTGGAATTGTTAAGAGGGATTAAAAGATTCCATGCTAGCCTGAATCCAAGAAATTACATAAGAAGCACATTTGTCAGCAGAAAGACGAAAGATTTCTGGTGAAGGGCCATCATGAAGAAAATTAAGGGAAGAATCCCAGACAGTTATATATTGCATAATAGTTGTTGGTTAGCTATATATTGCATAATCAGTTGCAATACCAAAATCTGTTTATTAACTATTATTATTTTTATAATTATAACATTTAATTTTTAGTGTTAAACTAAAAACTATTTTAAAGTATATTTAGATTAAATAATTTGCAAAAATATAAAAGAGAATAGTGATAAAGCACTTACATCATTTGGCTGAACAAGAAGCTGATGAAAATCAGGTATTCTGTTTGAAAGTACCTCTAACGCTGCTTTGATACCTTGCATGATAAAAAATTTTTGTTAATATTTTAAACCTTACAAACATGATTACAACATTTTAAATTCAAATTGAATTAGTATCAAAATTTGATTTTTAATATGGCAATTAAGAAAATAGGTTTGTGGCAACTTTAGTTCAAATTTTTTATTTTTTTTTACATTTATTGATGGCTTCTTCATCTAACAAAATCTTTCAATTTCAGAAACAATTTCTATGTATAAACAAGTTTATTTATTTTTCATTATTCAAAAATATTATTAGCTTGGAGACAACTAAAACCTTTTTACTAAACTTTTTTTCAACAGTTTTGACTGATACTTAATTATCTGCCTCACAATAATAACTCTCTCTCTCTCTGATATATGTGTATGAAATGCTATTAATATCGCCATCCTGAGATTATAAATAATATAAAGAGAGTCATGTAAAGGAATTGAGAAGGAGGATGAAAAAAAAGGAGATTAAAGTATATGTATCAACTAAAAGGATATGTACAATCTATATATGATAGACATTTATTAAAGAAAAAAAGCAATTTTTGTATATATATACAGTGGTGGAAAAAAGTCATGTGCCCGACCACAAATTTAGTTTATTTTACAGAGTTTGTTAATTAGTTACCGTTGCAGAGACAACATGAATCAAGTCCAATACCTTCAAGTGTTAAGAAATCACATGCTACCTACAGCCAGAGAGCTTTATGGCAGAAGAGTTTCCTTTACCTTCCAACATGATTATGCACCTTGCCATAAAGCTAAGCGAGTTTGCGATTTCCTACATGATAAGGATGTTAAGTAATTGGAATGGTCACCCCAGAGCCCAGATATAAATCTCATTAAACATGCATGGGAAATCCTGTTCACGGCAATCAGGGGTAAAATCCACGCAATCAGGATGAACTTTGAAACTTGCTGCAAAATGCTTGGAATAACATCAATCCACAGCACCTTCAAGATCTTATTGAGTCTATGCCTTGACAAATTGAACAGCTGCGTTTAGCTAAGGGTGGACATACTAAGTATAAGTAATTCTTCCAGTTCTCGATTGACTATTTACTGTTGTTTATGAAAAAGGTAAACACTGTACAAATATAGAGTGATTGTTTGATGTTTCTGTTTTATCTAGCAAAAAATTCCATTAAAAATTTATTGGACACATGACTTTTTTCTGCCACTATATATACATATATATATATATATATATATATATATATATATATATATATATATATATATATATATATATATATATATATATATATATATATATATACATATATATATATATACATATATATATATACATATATATATATACATATATATATATACATATATATATATATATATATATATATATATATATATATATATATATATATATATATATATATATATATATATACACACACACATTTATACATATATCAGGGATGCAAAGTATAGTGTCCAGGAATCCCTATTTTTATCTAGAGTCCCGCCTGCCATTAAAATTGTTGGTACTCCAGGATTCTTTTAATTTCATATCAGCATATAAACTTTTCCTAACAAAACATTATTGTAAAACCTTTCTTGTACACTTATAGCTAGATGCTGAATTATGCTTAGGTACACATGTATTATTTATATATTACATAAATGCATTTTTATACAAATATATATAAATATTAAACTAAAATAAATATTACGCATATTCAAAAACATGTACAAATTTCTTTAGATGATTGCAGCTGACAGCCTTTGGAAGAAAAAAATAAAAACTAATTCAACTGGAAAATAAAAATAAGAACCTTCAGTTAAAACAAGTGAGAAAAGTAATATCAGTCAACTTTCTGCTGTTTGTGAGTTTGATTTAAATTCTGAGATAAGGCAAATGCCTTGCCAGTAGAAAAACGGAGACCTTACTTGTTTTTATTGTGTAAAAAAAGATTGAAGGTAATTTTTCAGAAGATGTGCAGAACCAACTTTGTATGATTGAAACAGAACTTCAAACTGCTTTAAAAGTAATTCCAGAAATTATATCAATCTTTAGAATAAATTGTCCACCCTAGATGATTTTTTTAAAAGTTTATTCATTGATTGACTATTTCCCAGAAATTATAAGTGATGGCTGCAGAGTTCCTTTGTCTTTGCCAATCTATAAAGTAAGCATGGAAGGACTGTTTTTAGTAATAAAGCACATGACTCTGGACCAATGTAGACGGTTTACATCCGATTAGGTAAATAATATGCTTTTGAAATCCCTCTTTTTGATTTCAGATTTTCTAAAAATCAATAGGACTTCACACTCTGATATATTTACATACTCACATATATATCATTATCAAGGTGTATTTAGATCGCTACTTTCCTAATAAATCCTTGACAAATTTGTTTAATGTAACATTTTGTTTCGAAGCCAGTATTATAGTGTAATAAAAGATTGCCTTACCTAATAAAAGATTGCCTTACATTAAAAAGTTATCAATATACTATTTGTCTAGTTAGAAAGGTTTTTGCATATTGTTGTGATTATAAACTTTTAAAAATTGTTTGTCAGTAACAACATAATCTAACATTTTGCTTTCTTTTAAGCGATGGGCAAGACCTGATATCTCTCCAATTAAATATGTGAAAATTCGAGGATGATTGAATAGTACTGTCTCAGTATAAAATAGCAGAGATTCTCAAAGTTTCTCAAAGCAAAAATTTGATTTGGAGGATTTATTGTGAGTGCTTTGCAATCTACCAGTAGAGAATGAAAATGAATTTCAACCTCTAGAACAGACAGAAAAATCAGAGGCATGTACTTAAAGAACAAAAAACAAGCAATAAATCTGCTATCCAAGCAAATAAGGAAAGAAGACATTGACATAAATCTATGTTTTTGTTATCCATGAACCTCTGGGTTGGTGTTAGCTCAAGCATAAGTTACTATATGCATGTTTATGTTCCTTTTGAATCTGATGTGATGTAATGTTTTGAACCTGATGCGTGCAATATGCATGTTTGTGTTCCTTTTAAACCTGATGTGGTGTTAGCTTAGTAACGAACTAGTAATTACAATCATATAACAGACCATTCATTTTAAATTCCCTTCAGAATTTTTCTTTGTATATTCAAAATCTCCTGAGCAATGTGGCAGAGTACTGCTTACAGAAGTAACTTCTGGCCTAACTTAGGTCAGGTTAGGTTCAAGATCATCATGATCACCTAGCTACTGGTAACATAATTACTTTACAACCAATTTTATATCCTGCTGCCTTGTAGTATTTTTTGTAAATTTTTCTTGGCAAAAAAGCAAACTCAAACTAAGAAATTAACTCTGACTTAAAATATATCTTGCCTTCAGGCTCTTGGTTGAGTAAAGGCTACAGATGGTGTCTCTATAAAAATACTCACCCTTGGCAGATACAAACTTTATCTGGCTAGTGTCTTGTAGGAGGCCTCTTAGACAATTACTTTAGGGGTAAGTAGAAAATCAATTAACAGTATTAACAGTGCCATGTTGTGCATTTGTCCTGTTAGTGCTATTGGATGAGGCCACATAAGAAGCCCTTTGTTACTGCTTTGTGTTTATTAGCAAGACTGAGAACAGATCAAAATGATGGTCAACATAACCAAGAAAAAAAAAAATTAAAATTATGCAAGATGGAGTAGTGTTACTAATGATCCGATATTGCTCACAGTTCATGTGACGCACTCTCGAAGTCTAAACTTTTATGCATAACTGATTGTGGATCAAACAATACCCAATGGAACTCTCAAATTGTCTGTATAAAAATATAATTTATGCAGAAATTGTAGATAACCATGTTATACCTATCAAAACAATGGAAAATTATTGAAAATTGAGCAATATCTAGCCAAGCTTACAGTCTTCAAACCAAAATCAAATTGGTGTTGTTTTAAATCAAGTATTTTTATTAGCTCATAAAAATTTCCTTAAAGGATTTTGCAAATTTATTTCTAAACTTCAAACATGTCCTTGCAAATTTATTTCTAAACTTCAAACATGTCCTTGCAAATTTATTTCTAAACTCAAACATGTCCTTGCAAATTTATTTCTAAACTTCAAACATGCCCTTGCAAATTTATTTCTAAACTTCTGTCCTGCTAGCTCAGGACGAATAGAAAGAACATTTTTCTCGTTTTGTTTTATCAAAAATTAGGAATAAATTGGAAGTGAAAAGGCAAATAAGCTTGTGCAAATACAAAGACAGTTAAAAAATAGATAGTTGGTTTTGGGTAGATTTTTCAAATCAACCTTGTTGAAGTTTAACCTAAAATGAATTCACAGAAGTAGCATTAACAACAGTAGTTAGATGCTGGTGCATAACTTCTTAATGAATCAGAGTATTGAAATAACCGTTAATAATTATGAAACTTTCTGAAATAAATGTTGAATAATTTAAGTACTTATTAAAAAATTATGAGTTAAAATGTCATTGTTTAAAGTTTTTTTAAATTTTAATAGATTTTTCATTAAGATTGACTTCATTAAATTGATGCACAGAGAAAGTGGTAAACCCAATATTGCCTTATTAACTGAGCCAGTCCCTAGTTTATTTCTGTATATAAAAAAGAGATTTCAATAAATCTTTTATAAAAAGTATTTATATTAAAAAACTTTTGTTTCACACAAAAAGATAAGGCAACAACTGGTTATTAAGATATTAACAACAACAAAATTCACAAATAGCTAAAAATCACAAATCACAAAATCACAAATAACAACTAATAACATAGCAAAATATGTAATATTAAATCACTCAACGAGTATCGATAACAAATATGCAAATCTCAATTCTTTCTTTGTTCAAATATTATACTTTCAAAGAAGAAAAAAACATTTACTTATTGTTAGTCTTTCATGATCAATTGGATGTATAATATCCTCCATGCCATCTGTAGGTTCCTCAGGACGTTTAACTTCTATCAAAGATCCCAAAAATGTAATTCCATTAACCATAGAAGAATCTGCATAAAGACCATGAAGATCATTAAACATCACATTTAAAAGATGTTCAACTGTCTCTTTCCTAAACAGTTTAGATATTGTAATAGATATTTAATTAGATATTTAATTAGCATGTATTATTATAAAAAAGTTTATTCTTTTTAATATATATATATATATATATAGCTTTCAAATAAATAACAACTTTTTGTTATTTATCAAACTGATATTCATTTGAAAATTATTACTAAACTAGTACTACTTAGACCATATATATATATATATATATATATATATATATATATATATATATATATATATATATATATATATATATATATATATATATATATATATATATATATATATATATATATATATATATATATATATATATATTCGGAATATATATATATACACACACACACACATATATATATATACACATATATATTCGGAATATATATATATATATTCGGAATATATATATATATATATATATATATATATATATATATATATATATATATATATATACTAGCATGAGTTACCCGGCGTTGCCCGGGCCAATATTTAAACTGGCTTACCTGATATCTGTACAGAAAAATGGGCCCAAAAAATGGGCCCCCCTGACCCCGGGGTTAGGGGGGCCTATTTTTGGGCCCCCTGACCCCGGGGGTCGGGGTACGGGGTCAAAACCCAGCTAAGAACCTTCTCCTCCTCGAGGACTACCCCCATGCCAAATTTCATCGAGATCGGTCCGGCGGTTAGGATTTCTATAGAGAACAAACAAACACACACACAAACACACATTGCCCTTTATATATATAGCTGGAGTTACCCGGCGTTGCCCGGGGCAATATTTAAACTGGCTTACCTGATATCTGTACACAAAAATCGGCCCAAAAAATCGGCCCCCCTGATCCCGGGGTCAGGGGGGCTCAATTTTTAGCCCCCTTGACCCCGGGGGTCGGGGTACAGGGTCAAAACCCAGCTAAGAACCTTCTCCCCTTCGAGGACTACCCCCATGCCAAATTTCATCGAGATCGGTCCGGCGGTTTGGATTTCTATAGAGAACAAACACACACACACACATTGCCCTTTATATATATAGAAGATATATATTTGGAATATATATATATATACATTTGGAATATATATATATATATATATACATTTGGAAAATATATATATATATATATATTTGGAATATATATACACACACGCACACACACACACACACACACACACACACACACACACACACACACACACACACACACATATATATTTGCTATAAATGTATAGGCAAGAGGGAAAAAATTTCAAAATTTATTACGCCAAGGGAAGGTCTTGAACCCCCTGAAATGACACTGATGACAGCGCATTTAACCACTGAGCAATTGATGATTTGCGTTTAGGAGAAAAACAAACCTAATTATGATTTTTCTTTATATATAATATTATATGTATATGTATATGTATATATATATATATATATATATATATATATATATATATACATATATACATATATACATATATATATATATATATATATATATATACATATATACATATATACATATATACATATATATATATATATATATATATATATATATATATATATAAATATATATATATATATATATATATATATATATATATATATATATATATATAGCAAAAAGACATAATTTTTAAAATAAAATTTTAAAGTTTTCTCATATTATACATATATTATACGTGATTGTTCAAAGCAAAACAGTTTAAGCAAAAAAGACTTGTAATTACTAAAAAAGTTTTTTTATATAACACACGATTCTGTATAAAACGTTATATAAGTGGATTTCTTACATTTGAATATAATATATTTGTTTATTGTTATATTATGTTATATTTGTGCTAAAAATGGAATAAAGCTGTGTTCATTTAGAGAACCTGCTTGAAAAGTGTTGATTAATTGCAATTGGTATAAGAGTTCATAAAATGGTTTGTTTTCAATTACACGCATAAATTGGATAGAGTGGTTTATTGCGCTAAAGAAAGAATTTTATTAGGCGCACTAAAAATAAGGCGGTTTATTTCGCTGTCGTGGGTGCTGTTTTATGAGAGTTCAAACCCACCCTTAACACAATATATTTTTAATTTTTTTAATCTGGTTGTATATATTTAAAGCAAAAAAAAAAAAATATATATATATATATAGCAAACAAGACTTAATTTTTAAAATAAAATTGAAAATTTTTTTTTAGCTACAGACTTTTCTTTTTTTTTTTTTTTTTTCCTCCACAGCACACCTTCTGAAATAGCAGGACTGTCTTACTTTAATAAGTTTCAGAGCATAATTTTTTTCAGACCAACCACAGCATATTAGAAACTAATTACCTGAACACAATAACAACATAAGTATCTCAATCAATTTCCCCTGTTTTTTGATGTTTTTAGAATTTTTAGCTTTTTTAAAAAAAATTTTGTTTGCTAAAGTGTATAATATCATTACTTATGTTTATATATAATCTCTATGTTTATATATAATCTCTTCACAAGCATATTGTATTTTAAAAAATCTAAAAAAATTAAAAAAAAAAACTAAAAACATAAATATCTCTATCATGACATATGCGCAACAAACTTCTCCGGGAAAATAAAATGGAAATAAATGCTATAGATCAAAAATAAGGAGATATTGCTGCAATGCAGTTTTCAAGTGAAACTAAAAATGTAAAACCTGATATGTTTCAAGAATGTTTGAACATTATATAATTAAAAGTTTACATAATTTAGATATTACATACACTTTGTGTTTTCTTATAAAAGTTGTTTTAAATGTTTTTCATTTGCAATGGCTGCTAAGAAACCCGTGTCAAACACGCTCGAAAGGGCACTACTCCTAACAGCACTACTATTAAGTCCGCCAATAATATATAAGATATATACATAAACATTTTTGTGATGTTTTAATTTTTTAAATTTAAATTATTAAAAAATTAATTAAAATAGAGTAATATAATGTACAAATCATTTTTTTGAAAATAATGATTTTTAAACTGATTTAAATGATTGTTATTTACAATTATGATGTAAATGGTAGGTTGTCTTAATAAAGTCTTCAAAGTTAATAAAAAAATTATTTAAATGGCGAGTCATCATTAGATTTCTTTTTGCAACAGTTTAATGCTTGAAAATCATTATTTTCAATGAAATCATTTAGTTTAACAATCCTTGGCCTTGTATAGATGAACTAATATCTCTGTGTGAGCTTTTTATCAACATTAGTAAAGAAATACTTGATCCTAGCATGCATATATATATATATATATATATATATATATATATATATATATATATATATATATATATATATATATACACATACTCTTGCATGATCATCTTCAAGTTTTTACCATAAAATGTCAGTTTTAGGTTTTTTGTTAATTCTAAAGACTAGAAAAAAAAGTTTTGTTTTAATTATTTGATAGACTACCTGCTCCAACCAAACCCTCAGTTGATGTAGCAGTACTCCGTTGCGAGTCAGGCTATTTATCAGTTGATGTAACAGCACTCCGGTGTAAGTCAGGCTATTTGTCAGTCGATGTAGCAGCACTCCATTGCGAGTCAGGCTATAAAATAGTTGATGTAGCATCACTCCGCGCATGTTTTACAGTTAAAAATAAAAACATTCAGAACGTTTTTAACAACATTCAGAACATTTTTAACAACATTAAGAACATTTTTAACAACATTCGGAATGTTTTTAACAACATTCAGAATGTTTTTAACAACACCCAGACACAGTAATTGCAAAAATTCCAAAAGATGTTTTTGCTGGTAATGTTTCACTTACTGCTACAGCCTGTGATATATCACCAAATGTTTTACAGAAGGTAACAAATGCAATTCTATATCAATCAGGTGTTGATCTTAAAGAAGTTAAAAGCAGTCAGTCTACCGCATATAGAAAAATGAAAAAAGAAAATGAAAACATGGCAAAAATTTCAAAAGAAGATGTTAAAGCAGCTATAGACGCATCTCCATATCCATGTATAATTCATTTTGATGGGAAGACCTTGTTTGAGCTAAACAAAGGAAAAATGTTAAAGAGGGATAGAATGGCTGTTTTAGTTAACACTAATGGACAGACTTACCTACTTGGAGTACCTCCACTAGCGTCATCCACTGGTGAAGATGAGTTCTTAGGTGTAATGAACTTAATTAAGGAGTATCAACTTACGTCAAAAACTAGAGGAATAGGCTTTGATACAACATCATCCAACACTGGGACAAATAAAGGATCAGTTTCCAGAATATCTCAAGAACTGGATAAGTATCTCCTCCAAATAGCATGTAGGCATCATGTGACTGAATTAAGAATGCTTCACTTTTGGAAATTAGTGACCAATGAAGAAACTAGTGGACCTGATAATCCTCTTTTCAAAAAGCTTAAAAATATTTTTGAAGAACCTAATTTTAACTATAATTCAGTTCTACTGTTACGGTTTGATTGGAATAAGGTTAAAAGCAGTTTTTTAGAAAAGGCAGCTATGAAGTCATTAACATTTTGCAAAGCATACGTTAGTAAACCAGGTATTATAAGAGATGATAGAAGTGAGCTTGCAGAATTAGTTGTCACGTACTTATCCCCTATAACATATAAAGTAAGAAAAACTGGTGCTATTCATCATGCAAGATTTTTAGGAAAAGCAATTTATTATCTAATGCTTCGGCTTTTATCCAATCAACTTACGTTTGTTTAGGAAAATGATAAACTGAAAATTGAAATTAAGCTTATTACAGAATTTATTGTTTGCTTTTATGCAAAATGGTATCTACAATCTGAGGATATCATCAAAGCTCCTTTTCTTGACATTACAGCCATACATCAATTGCATCTGTACAAGAAGGTATGTACAAACCCAATAGCTGTCGATGCTGTATTAGAGTCTTAGTATAAACACTGTTGGTATTTGGATTCAACAATGATACCTTTAGCTTTGCTAGATGATGAGTTAGCATCAGAGGAGAAGGCAAAAATTGCATCAGCAATTCTGTCATTTGATATGCCTAGCTCTGACTATTATAAGCCTGAGAATAAAGTAAAGCAAGATATCAAGGAAATTTATAAAATGAATACGAAAATTGGGAAAAAACCACCATCCTTGTCTGCCTTGGTTGATGTCTTTTCTTACCTGATTTTTGACATGATTGGGTTTGATAAGCAACGAGTTCAAGACTGGCTTTCACTTCCACTAAACTATTGGCATACTCAGTCATGCTTCAAAAGTTTTCAAAAATATGCTGAAACTTTGATTTTTGTAAATGACCATTCAGAACGGTCAATAGGTATGATGGGGCAGTATATTCATAGATATTCTGATAAAACTGAAAAGCACAACAGATTGCTAACTGTGGACAAAGTTCGATCTGTATTCAGATCACAAGAACAAAAATCCGGTACAATTTCAAAGATTAAGTTTAATGATGGACTTGGTGTGATGCGAAAAAAGATAAAGAGTTAAACTTGATTATTATTAGATTTGTAAATTTTTTTCCTGTTATAAAACTTGAATATAAATTTATAATTTTATTTATTTTTGATCATTTTGATTTTTCAATATAGATAAATAGTGTTTTTTTCAATATAGGTAAACAACATTGCTGAGGTCACAACCAACAACTGTTCATTCTTTCTGGCAAAATGAAGTTGGTTGCTCCCTCTGGTATGTCTTGGGAATAGTTAGAGGGGCCTTGTGTGTATATGCTAATACACACAAGGCTTATAAATAAATAAATAAATATATATATATATATATATATATATATATATATATATATATATATATATATATATATATATATATATATATATATATATATATAAATCTAACTTTAACTACAAAAATTCTGATTTTCATGATTTTCAATACCACTAAACATAGATTTTTGAGAAGTGGGAAAAAAACCATATATTTTTAAACAAAAATATAGGCCTATATACATATAGCAGAAAAATAAAAATTTGAAAAAAAAAAATTAAATTTTTAACTTGAGGGGGGGGGGGGGGTAGGGAAAGTGATCGGACAGCGCTCAAACTTTGCGAGGCTCATTTTTTATACATTTGCCCCAAATTTAGGGGTATGGTTTTTTAGATTTGAAAATTCACTTTTTTTGAATACCCCTAGTATATATATATACATATATATGTATATTTATATATATACATATATATATATATTTAAATATATATATGTATATATATAAATATATATATATATAAATATATGTATATATATATATTTATATATATATATATGTATATATATACATATATATATATGCATATATATATGTATATATATATATATATATATATATATATATATATATATATATATATATATATATATATATATATATATATATATATATATATATATATATATAGATCTATAGTTTGTTGTCTTTAGGAAGAGCGGAAGGAAAAAAGTGATTCTTACGCCAACACATACGTCACTTTTAATTACTTTTGACATTCGTCCAACATTTGCGTGTTGGACGAAAGTAAAAACCATTAATTTATTTACAAATAAATCGTTTTTTAAAAAAACCAAAAAAATGCAAATTTAATTGACCAGAATGTTTTAAAAACATTCTGAATGTTTTTAACAATATAAACAATGTTTTTCTTTTTATTTTTTTTGATAAAATGTTTTTATTTTTATTTTTTTTTACTGTAAATCATGCGCAGAGTGTTGCTACATCGACTATCTTATAGCCTGACTCGCAAGGGAGTGCTGCTACATCAACTGACAAATAGCCTGACTCGCAAGGGAGTGCTGCTACATCGACTGACAAATAGCCTGACTCGCAAGGGAGCGCTGCTACATCGACTGACAAATAGCCTGACCTGCAAGGGAGTGCTGCTACATCTACTATCTTTTAGCCTGACCTGCAAGGGAGTGTTGCTACATCGACTGAGGGTTTGGTTGGGGTAGGCAGTCTATCAATTAATAAAAAAAAATAATTCCGGTCTTGCATTTTAATTTTTACTTTTTGTCAACAAAATATGGAAAAAACTTTCGGACAACATCTAAGGGTTGTGTGTGTATATATATATATATATATATATATATATATATATATATATATATATATATATATATATATATATATATATATATATATATAAAAGATTTTCTGTTTGCCAATCATTCTTGAATTTTAAAATAATTTAGATAGAACAACATTCAATATAAGGTTATACACCTTTTCATTATATTGTACTTTTTGTTTTTTTCAGATAGGGACATGATTTTGCACGAGACTAAATCCAGCTATGATAAATTTATACAAATAGTTTTCCACTACCAAATAGGGTGGAAAATTCCTATTTCCTGAAAAGCAATTCATAGCAGTAAATTTTTTAAAAACTTGTTTTGGTTGACATTACACAGTAGATAGAGTAGATTTTACATTGCTAGTATAAATTATATAATTTTCATTAACACTGGAGTGATTCAAAGCAAATTGAGACTCATTATCAATTATTGACTTCTAATCTTCTAATTATTGATAGCGTCAATATCTGCAAAATGCAGAACCGCAAGATATTGACTTAATTTTACTTTTGTTCTTAATGATTAGTAAATCATTAAAAACAAAGATGTATTGCTGAGTATAACTAAATTATCAATCTGTTTCTGATAAGCTCTATCTTTATAGGTTGAGATGTTAAAGAAATTAATATTTCTTTAAAAGTTTGTTGATCTGGTTTTCAAAAGAAAAAAAATCACATAAAAAAATACTGAAAATATTTTTATTTTTATATAAAAACTTATTTGTATAAAATGCATTAAAAAATTATAACATGTTTTATTAAGTAATAAAATGAACTTATTTTTTCATAGTTTTTAAATGATAATCAGAAATTTGTATATAATTTTGCTTCTTTTGAATAACAGGTTTACACATTTTTAAAGAAATACTTATGTGATAATATTAGAAACCTGTCAAAAGTTCAAAGACCATTGAACTACCTCTAAAAACTTTTAGAGGTAGTTCAATTTGTTTGTGTAATTTTATTATATGGAATACATAAAAAAGGTTGAGATATGGTTTGACATTTAAAAAAAGTTATATTTTAAGTACCACTCTAATATATCAGATTTATTTAGTAATAAAATAAACAAAGGTAATAAAGGTAAACAAATTACAATAAGCATTACTTTTCCAAAGTTCTTAGCAAAGGATCTTCATCAAATTCAAACTGGGACATTGAATCTCTACCAATACGCAACAATTCGCTGAGCAACTGACCAGCATTGTAGTGAACCTTAAAATTTACTAAAAATTATTATTCTGAAGGTTAATTAATTACAGAACCAAATTTATTTTTCGAAAAAAATCAGAATACTATAACTATTTAACTAAAAATACATAGTTATCTTTTAAGCTATAATTTAAAGTTAAATTTTATTAAAAAAAAAAAAACAATATTTTTATCAACAACATTTAATTTAAAAAAAAAAACTAGTTAAAAGCAACTTAGTAAAAAAATTTAAAATCTAAAAAAACCAAAAAAACTTACATCTTCGTTTTGTTTAGAATGAAGCAAGTTTGTTAACTTTTCAATTAATTTTTCTTCATCAAGCCACTTTAAAAAAAATGAAATTGTAAACATTAAAACATGAAACTGTTAAAAACTTGACTTTAAATGAATTTTTAAATAGAGACATTATTTTTAAACTTATTTCAACTAAAAATATGTTTTCTTAAAAAGAAAGTAAGATCAAAATATGAAAAGGCCGGAGTTTCAGTCCCATTTTTTGCCTGGGTAAAAATTGGATTCTGTTTTAAAATTGTTGCATCATTCTGTAGAGAAAAAATGACTATAGGTGCTGGTCAAGTCAAATTTAAATCTAGAATTCTACTGTGTTATTAAGACGAATGATGTAATAGACACTGTTACTCTAAAACTACTGATTTTTTTTATTGGAAGAAGATTAGAGATGACACTTTTACTTTCGATGTAAAAACGTGAATTTTAAGCATAAATTACTTTGCATACTCATATAAAAATATATAATTTATATAAATTTTTAAAATATATAAATTTTTATATAAATTATATAATTTACTTACATGTATAATTTACTTACATGTATAATTTACTTACATGATTAAGCAATTTGTTTTTTTTAATATAAATTATAGAACCTGTAAAACTTAATTACTTAAGTTAAGTTTTTTAAATGTTACTTGAAAAAGCAATCTGTTACTGTTAAAAAGTAATTTACTTTTTTGGCGGGGAGGTGGGGGGAAATGGGCATAATTTCTAAGCTATGGTAAATTCATGCATGTGTAAACCATGACTAAATCACTGTTCATTAGAGTGCGCTTTTTTTCCAGTTTTTTTTTTTTATGTATTTGCCTTTTCAATCAATTATTTTGTTATGGTAATATGACACAATATAACATTTTTGGTATCCACAAGGACATCGACTGCTAAAACAGTTTTCAAAAAATTATAAGTCATTTAAACTATCTGATATAATTTAGATGATTAAAGGAGTGTTTATCAGATATAATCTCTTATTGCGTTTTATCATATCCAATCTGTTCGAAAAAAGATGGTAAGGAAAGCAGTTCAATAAACTCCTTTTTGTTGCATTAGTGTCCAACCACACAAGGATTAGAAAAATAAAATCTTATGCAATTAAAATAGTGCTTTAGAATAAACTTGTAATTTTTTTTCAAACATTAGTTTGACTTTACAAGATGTTTTTGGGTTTCAGTTGTCCCAGAATGAATTGTGATTGATTTTTACTACCTTATAGACTAGCTAGAGCTTTGAAACTTCCAGCATTTGTGTAAATTTAACATAATTTACATCTTAAAATTGTTTTCAGAGACAACTGGAGAATTCCACTTTTTTGAGTCTCTTTTTTCTTTTTTTAATTTTACTTTATCTTTCAGACTTTAATTTGATTTTACTTTATCTTGACAGCATTTGTGTAGTCCCATCCAGGAATCCAGGAAACAAGTTTAACATGCATGTTAAATTTGTTTCCTGGATGAGGGGGGTTGTACCCTTATTTTTTTTCCTCTAATATTTTGTTTTTATTTACAGTCGGGGTTTTTAACTTTTTAGAAAGAAAGATTTTTTGCAAAAAAGCTTAGAAAAAACATTTTTTTAAATTTATTTGTTTTAGTATTAATTTTTTTTGTTGGGAGGAAATAGGTTAGTGGCCCTGATAAAAACTCACCATAAAGGAGCCGGGGATATTTGTAGCTATGCTGCTGCTTTTCACTTCTCTTATTCAGTGTGGTTGTTATCAGAGCCGTTCCAAAGAGGTCTTTCATGTGAGGGGGGGAGATATGTGTTTTTTGCCAATTAGAGACACACACACCCAAAAAAAAGGGTCCTCAATATTTGACATTTGCCAACTATACTTCAAAACTTGTTAAATGAAATGCTAAATGTACAAATGTGCTAACTTAAATGCATAGAAACAGCTTGGAAGGGAATGGGGGGTGGGGTGGGGGTGAATACCTCCTTCACCCCCTGTTTGGGACAGCCCTGGTCATAACAACCACACTAAAAGAAATAAAAATTAGTTTCTTTTTTTGTTTATTTGTTAATAGCTACTCATAAAACTGTTGTCTGGAATGAACTAATTTCAATTAGTCTATTCCAGACAACAATTATTCCTTCATTATTCAATTATCTAACAACTATTCTAGTTAGTAATTTCCAGAAACAATTTTCATCTAGGTTAGATTGGTTTTTAAAAACAACTATGCTGAATAAAAGAAGCCAAAATACAAAACTTAAAATAAAATTGCAAAATGCAGAGCCATTTCGAAAGCAAGAACAATAAACCAGACAGTCTTTAAAAAAAACTGATGTAAATAATATCAAGATTAATGTAAAAAAAAAAAAAAATTTAAGTTAAAAAAATAAAAGTAAAAGTAAATAACTTAAAAAAAATTTAGAACTTTTCATAACCACAACAACCGCTTATTTTAATTTAGTTAATATAGCGAATTAAGTAGGATGGTTCAAAAAAGCACACTTTCAAATTTAAAATTATATGATCGATTGTGAAGAAAAGTGTCTTATTCTATCATATAGATGAAATAACATCAAGTTCTTTTTTTTTCAGTAAATTTTTGTTACTTTTTTTACTTTTAATTTTCAAAAATTTTAAGTAAAAAAGTTAATAAAAGTACAAATCACAATAATTAAACAACCAGATTCCAATCATATATTTAAAATCAGGCCCGTAGCAAGCTTTTTGATTTTGTTTGAGAATATAACTTAATGTAATGAAATGGAGCAAACTCCAAACATTTATATATTCATGTTTATGTAAAACTTTTCAAAAGTATTGCGATAATTGGAGTTGGAACTTCCCTTTCATGCCATTAGTGTGAGAGTGATGAGTTTATAACATTTATATATACACTTTTTTAACATTTTAAACTAAATTTAAATTCATTAACAAGTCTCTAGTGTCATGCAATAATCTCTTAGTGTTTAAAAACTATGACCATATAAATTTTGAACAACCTCCTCAATTATTTAGGGGATTTAAAATATTATCTTTAATTAAGTTATAAGTTTGTCTGATAAATCAAATTCTGTTCCTCATTCAAAAGTTCGAAGCGAAAGTTTATATAACTCTTTTTTTGTGAATAAGTAATCGAATGACGAATCGAAGGACTTAAAATTTGTTGAAGAATATCAAAGAAAATTAAGTTTTTATAAGTGACTTTAGTGTACAAAATCATTTGCATTTTTCAAACAATATTATAATATTGTTCACATTATTCTTATTTTTATTATTAATTTGATAATTATCAAACTAATTTTTTTTTCAAATTTAATTACGCCATTGATTTTTTTTTTTTTTTAATTACATAAAGACATTCTTTAATGCAGTGGTTGATTTTTAATTTTTATAATTTTTAATTTTTCTAAATTTGCTGTTACATATCTTTTTTTTTTTAATTACTTTTCTTTTGTAAAATATACGAATGGCAGGGGCAAAAAGAAGACAAAAATAGTCTTATTGCCAAGCCCTTAAATATCCGTACATAATAAAGTCATTTAAAACTTTTTGAAGTTTGAGTTTAATAAGTTTATTTTAGTTGACAATTATAAGTTTGTACTTTTTTGGAATATTTCTAAAAAATTAATATATATGCAGCTGAAATACAAGTTCTCCTGTTTTAGAATGTTTTTTTAGAAAAAGAGAAATCTTTTTCTAAAATAACATACTAAAACAGGAGAAATGTTGCATAAATAAAAGAAATTTTGAATAATTTTTTTTTTTTAACATATAAATAAATGGTTTAAAAAAATATCATCCATGAAAATATAAATTAAACAAAATACAAGATTTAATTTTAAATTGATTTAAATACAACTAATGAGTGATATTATACCACACCAAAAAGCAATGTAAAAAGGCTTCATAATTTGAAAATCAATTATTTTTACCACCAAACCGATTAGAAATACTTAATCAACAGCATCTTTAACTAGTATTATTAATAGTTATGTACAAATGAGGTCTTTTATTGTGTTATTAAAAACCATATTAAACTCATTAAAGACTTTATGGTAACCAATAATATACTGATGTCTTCTTGCATAAATTCTGAGATGTAATATTAATATAATTACAAAAAACCAATAATTTTGGTTAATAAATACACTTTTGGCAAATAAAACATACTTAAGTGCCAAACTTAAGTATGTTCTTGTTTATATCACATTAGAATGTTTAGGAAAATGTTGAAACAACCATCTTATTCGGTTTGGGTGTAAACTTTATATAATCATAACCTTTGAATTTTGAATTTTAAAACCCGTCCAACTAGATTTAGTGTTAGAAAACAAAAATAATAAAAATTACTAATTTGTTGCCCTCACATTTGGAGTAGGGATGGTAAATGTTTTAGGGTATTTTTGTATCCAGGCTCCAATCACCACAATTTTTATTTCTTAATCTACTTATAAATTGTTTCTACACTACAGCTTGGGTTTTAGGTATATTACATAGTGGCATAGCAAAACATTTTCGGTCAGTAGACATACATGGCCAAGGTGCCCAATTTCTGCTTCTCTGGAACAATAACTTTTCTAAAAAAAAACAAAAAAAACTCTTTAAATATATCTTAGGCCTCCTAAACTTTGCGGTTCTATGTTCAGCTGCTTATGGGACCGTAAGTTTTGCTTATACTGGCCTTACGGCAGCTAGGCCACTGATACTACATGCAGATAAAGATATTTACATGAAAATTTTTCATGCCTAAAGTATCATAGTTATTAAAATCAAGGCTTTTAGAGTCAAAGGATATTCTTGAGCAGGTGGACTTTTTTCGTGTCAAAGTGACAAAAATTTTTACAAAAATAAAGTGTCCTCTTAAAAAGTTTGGGGCTCCTTAATCTTCAGGACGGCAAAAAACTTGTAAAAGAGAACTAACAATTATGCCAATTATTTTCCTTTCAAATAAACTACCATTTATAAGTCTCTCATAGGTATATGCACCTTCTGCTAACTGCCTTGTTTCAGCTTTGTCTAAATTCCAGACCTTTCAACTGGTTGACCAGAGAGTGAATATTTTTGAGATGGTTTGATTCAGAGAATGGTTATTATAGCTAAAACTATTATGGACTGAAACTAGAGGGGGTTTTATCATGGGCAGAAACTTATTATTGATATTTTCAAACTTTACAGGGAAGAAATACCTAAAAGCAGGCAAATCAAATGTTGCGGCAAACTAAATGTTAGTGACTTAAAGCTTTACTTTTTTGCATCACTTTTGTACAAGATCCTGTCAAAGTTATTGTAAAATATAAGTAAATTTACTTACTTTATACAAATTACTTTTAATTTACTTTACAAATTATATAAAATGTAAGCTTATGTAATTTAAATTTTATTTTATATAATTTATTTTTAATAAAGATTTGTTATTACTTTTAAAATCAAAAAATTCCTACTTAAAAAATATTATTTTATTTGTAAATTTAATTTATATTTGGTGACATATTACTTTTATGTAATTTACTTTCATATGCAAGTTTTTTTTTTAATAAAATTTTTTTTAATTAGTTACTTATATAGGTAAATGTAAATTACAGTTTGAGGAACTTTTATATTATGTAATGTAATTTTCAAATGTAATTAACTTTTAAATGTAAAAACTTTTTCATGTGACCTACTTTTACATGTAAAAGTAAAATACTTTTTGATGTAATCTTCTTTTACATAACTTACTTTAAAAAGTAAAAAAACTTACATTATAAAGTAAAAGTTGTTTAAAAAAAAATGTATTACTTATACGGAAATGTAAATTTACATAAAACATTTAAAATTACTTATGCAATTTACTTTTTAATAAAAATTAACTTACTTATGTAAGTAAAAAAAAGTAAGTAAAGAGCCATCCCTAGTTCAAACACTACCATCATCTAGTACTTACAGCAGTACTATCTATAGTTGTTTTAGCATCCTAGTCAGGATCAAGGAAATCATAGTTTCAGACTGCTAAATGGTTTTGATGTGACAAAAAATCTTTTTATAAAAAGTCAAAAATAGTTAAGTCATAAAAAGCGGTTAAAACTTGAAGATGAAAGATAATAACAGTCTGAATAATTTTACTAGAAATAATAATAATCAGAG
This sequence comes from Hydra vulgaris, assembly GCF_038396675.1. NCBI lineage: Eukaryota > Metazoa > Cnidaria > Hydrozoa > Anthoathecata > Hydridae > Hydra > Hydra vulgaris. The sequence continues at coordinate 21,912,116 of NC_088931.1, forward strand.
ATAATTTGAAAAACAACAACACCATGAGTAGGCAACTTATTTTAGAAAAATCAATTGTATCAAGCGGGAGTACCTTTATTAGACCATAAAACTATAATGTGCAAAATTTGAAAGTTGCAAGTTTTCCTGATTCTATCTTATTTTAATTTAATTTTTTTACAAATAATTCATTATGAAACATAAACTAGAATTACTTACAATTAATGAATTTTTAAAACGAGAGTGGATATAAAACATTTACCTGCGTACTTTAATATATAATAAAACATAAATAATTTATTTTTCAATTTTTATAACTCTTCAGACATGTTTGGGTCCTGTTAATTGCCATATAATTAGATGAACTTATATAAGTAAAACATTTATAAAAAAAAAAAAGTTTTAAATGTTGCAACTTATTTGGGTTTAGATAGCTAACAAAAAAAAAAATTCAGATATATATATTTTTTAAGTTCAAACTTATTTTTCAAATAAGATAATTACTAGTTAACTTTAGATTATTTTATTTTTGAGTTAACTTTTATTTTCTTATAAACTCTAGCTTGAAGCAACTTAATACCAAAAATTGCTGTTACCATGGGTAATAATAATAACAATGAGTATAACTAGATAGGGAATGAAGAAAAAAACAGAAAAAAAATTTACTAGAAATTAAAGAAAAACAACTAAAAATAAATATTAATTATTCTTAAATAAAGAAAGTAAATTTCGTAAATTTTACAAAACTAAAATTCTAAACTTTACTTTGAAGAACACAAACATTGTTATAAAATGTATTCTTTAAACTAGTAATTGAAACTAGTAATTGGAAAAATTTTTATCATTAAAACGAACAGTTATTTTTAAATAAAATTTAGAACTAAGGTTATATTATAAATGTTTCATCATATAGAACTTTTATTTTATGTTTTGTTATTAAATATCTCCTCTTCAAGGCCCAGGCAGCCATTATAGACATGGAGGACATTAATTTTTTTTTCATAGGCATACAAGTATACAGCGTATACAAAACAACCCCTATACACTATTACCACATTTAAGTAAACCTGAAAATAATTTTATCATATATATCTGAACTTAAGTTTAGCTAAATATTAATTTTATTATCTTGATAAAGTTGATATGCAATCCAATCTACATATTGGTCAGTTGCAACAGAAAAAAAAAAAAAAAGAGAAAGTATTTAATAAATTTTAAATAACCCTTACTTATAATGGTTCCCTGAAAATTTTTTAGATCAACCAAATATGTTTGCTAAAACATATTTCGTTTAATAAATCCTTAAACAATATCCTAAACTAACTTAACCAATTAAAAATATCAAACGAATTTACTAGTATAAACTGAGGCTTTTATGTAACAAAATAAACGATAACAAATTATTGTAAAAACATTATTGCAGTCTAGGTAGTAACCCTCTGTTGATAATTTGGTGTTTTGAAAAATTACTTGGATAAACCCCTGTTACAAACACGTAGACTTTCAAAACAACTTTACAAAGTAGACTTTCAAAGATTGAAGGTTCAAATCCACTCTTTGCCTCCGGAAATATTTAACTCAGCTTGTTTCTCTGCATGACAGCCATGACATTTAACAAGATTTTTGTTTAACAAGGTTTTTGTCTAACAAGGTTTTTGTTTAACAAGGTTTTTGTTTAACAAGGTTTTTGTTTAACAAGGTTTTTGTCTAACAATATTTTTGTCAAACAATGTTTTATTTTAGAGTTTAAGGTTGAGAGAGTTAATAAAGTTTAAAAAAAGAGTAGCTTCCTTGACTGAAGTGGGGTGACCTCTGAAGCCTTGTGGAAGAAACAACAAATTAGTAGAAAAAGTAGTAAAAGACAAATGTTTTGTGTATGTAGTTTATATTTATTTTGTAGTTTATATTTATATTGTAGTTTATATTTATATTGTAGTGATGGCAAACCTATACATTGAAAACATGACATAAAAATATAAAAATTAAAATACTTTTCATACCCGAGACACTTCCAGTCTAATTTCATGTGAGTCTACACCAGTAACAAGCTTAATAAATAACTCCATAATAGCAGATATTTCAATATGAACAAGCAATTTATTTACAGCATCATTTGATTTCAGAAAAGCAATTACCTGGAAAATATTAAAACTGATTTTTCAAAACATGTTTACCAACTATAATTATAGTAAACTAAAATACAAAAATAAATTTAAACTATATTTGAATTAATAACAATATATGGGCGATTCCACCATTACTTACGGGACATTTTAGATTTTTGTAATGTCACATTTTTAGATACATATTTTTTATCTTAACAGAATATATGCTTATATATTTATGAATCTTCCCAAAAACATTTATTTGTTTTCCTGTATATTTAAATTTCGTTCAATTATTATAAGTTTAGGAATTATAGTTGATTATATGCTGTGTTACTTACGGGACGCAAAAAAAACTTGCATTAAACTTGTTGTTTTCAGTTGAATATTTCAAGCCAAATATATAACCTACATAAACTGGCTTCTTAAATTAAATTAAGTAGTCGTTATTCTGCGTAAAACTATTCAAAAGATTGTTTTAGCTATTTATTTATATATCTTAAATCAAATTAGTTATCGTTACTTACGGGGACAATTCTACGCTTTTATCAAAATGTAGCTTACCTACCATTTATATAGAAAGTATGATGCATGACTTTAATTTGAAATTTAAAACAAAAAAATAACACAAACAACATTATTAATCAAAATTTTAAATTTTTAAACAAATGGCAACCCAATGATAACTTGGTATTTGTTTGAATGTATTTATTCATTTTATTGAAATAACTCACTTGAGCATGGAAATGCCCATATAGTTTAATTTGTAACTTTCAAAAAACATTATTTTATTTTAAGTACACCACAGATGTTCAAAATGTTAAGTTAGATTGTCATGGTTATTAATTGTATACATTAATAATGCATAAGATTCAACTTGCAAAAGCACATTAAAATTAATTTCTTTATAAAAAAAATCAAAAAAAAGAAGATAAAGAACTTTATTTTTCATGTTTTTGATGCGCAGTGAGCGCACATTTGTTAACTTTTTTTAAAATTTGGACACAGCTAGTTCATATATGGGAAAATAAATTTCTGTCAAACATCATAACTTATAAATCTTCATATTAAATTTAAATTTTGAAAAAATTGGATAACCCTCGTAATAGGATAACTTTTTATTTTGCTAAATAAACTTAATACTTCCCAGTAAAAATTACTTTTGCTACACCTTTTCCTATGTATGTATATTTATTTAGCCTTATGCATTCTATGTGTGTGTCTGTGTATGCGCACACATGTGTATACATCATGTTCACCCTGCTACACATCTAATGTCTTATAGAAGGCCTCCTAGGTAAAAATGTTTGGGATTAATACTCTGATATTTTATAGCTGTTGATGGAATCAGTACTGATTCCATCAACAGCTATAAAATATCAGAGTAATAACAGTACCATGTTGCGCACAGGTAATGTCCCTGTTAGCGCTTTTGGTGTGAATTGTCAAGGTCACATAAGGAGTTGCTTTGTTGCAACATTAGGCTGATTATTAGGAATGAGGCATCCACACAGTTTGTGGCTTAGTGTGCCATACACACTCTGTGGTTGAATCAAATTCTCTAATTATCAAAAACATGAATAAAGTTCCTGAAAAAAAAATACCACCAAACTATTTCAATCTATCCTTCATAAAAATTCATAGTCTTCAAAGTACTTTTTAATCCATTAAATCTTACCTTTAATGAAATTCACCAGATCTATTTTCACTAAAATTGTAAAAAAATTTAAATTGGGCTGTTTCATTCTAGAAACTATGAGTTGATGGCTATTATCCCTTGATTTACAAAGACTACAATTGTCACATACTTTGCCTGGGCATATACTTTGAAAATATGTTAAAAGCCAGGATCAAATTATCAAAACAAAATATTATTTGTATGGTCGTATAATGGTCGTATAATGCCTGATTCATCTAGTTTTTTTCCTTGCACATCAATGCTTTGGAATTATCTTTCATCTTAGTATTTTCCTGACTCATACAACATAAAGTTTTTTAAGTCTTCTGTCAATTTTTTTCATGCTCTATAATAAAATTCTTTGCTTTCTGTTAACTCCCAACCTAATTAGTGGTTACTTGCAGCCTCATTGGGAGTGAATTTGTGATATGTGTGTGTCTATATATATATACATATATACAGAGGCATGGTGGCCCCAGAGGTTATGCGGGATTCCCGCATGGGCTTTTCCCCTTTTTCATCTAAATATGGGCCTTTTGGCAAATTTTAATTTTTTCTACATTTTAAAAAAATTCCACAATCATTTACAATATTTATGTTTGCACAAATTAAATTTTATTAATCCCTAGATTTTAAGTCTTCAACTTTGAGCGCAATTATATTAGTATTTTGCATAATAACAATATTGTTCTGAAAACAAAGATATTTTAAGACGTATTATATTTTTTTCATAAGAAAAATGATGAACCCATAAACGGTTTTTAACGATCGCAATGTTAACAAAATAAATTTGAAAAAGTCCGCAGACCCATATTATTATTGTTGGACTTAAATTAACTTAATTTAAAATTAAACCCCAAAATTTTTTTTTAAACGAATTAATAAGCAATACAATTACTATATAGTAATTGTATTGAGTTTTAATTCATTTAAGAAAAATGTTTTGGTGTTGAATTTTTAAATTAAGTTATATATAAATAAGTATCGAACTTATGTTTTGCATTTTTGTAGCGTTTCGAAACAGATATAAACTTGTTTAATAATAAATAAAGTATTTTATTTTTATACAGTTTATATTATTGTATTTAAATAAACAAATCACTCCGTAATATCCTGTCCTCAGACATTAAAAAAAAAATGATGGCTGTGCAAAAAGTACATTTAAAGAAGATATGTTTTATGCAAACTTTGAATTATGAACTATATAAATACACAAATAAAACCTTAAAAATAGCTTAAAACCATATTATTTAATGAATTTATTTTAATTGAGGTGTGGGAATACCACAAATATTTTCAAATACAATTTCATATTACGCCTTAACAATTTACTTATTTATGACACATTTTTATTACTATTAATTATAGGTAAGTTTAAAATAAATTATAAAGATTCCATAGCTTTAAATTTTTTTATTTTCATTATTTTAATTTTGTTTTATTTTTGAAATGAAAAAACAATAAAATACCATTTTTGGAAATAATATGAAATACTTTCAATTAAGTAACTGCTAAATGAAACTAGGTTATAAAAACTTTTATGTTTAAATTACGTCAATAACGGCACTATTTTTAGAGCGGCATTTTTCCTGTTGTGGGTTTATGCGAAAATGTTGAAAAAAAGTTAAAACACCGAATTAAACAAAAGCATAAACTATCTTTAAAAAGAATTTCTAATTTTTGAAGATTTTCAATATTTATTTTAGAAAAAAAACTATAATTTAGAAAAATTTATATTATTGTACAATAAACTATATATCATTATATAGTAATAGAAAAATTGAAATCTTTGATTTTTAATTTTGTGTTAGGCTATGTTCTTTAAACAAAAAAATACTAATCGTATTTGCTTGCGGTAAATTGTGTTATAAGAAAATCAGAACAAAAACATTGCTGCATCGTATTGTTACCATTTTTTATTTTGAAGTATTACAAACAATATTAATAATTACAAATCACAAATACAATGACTAATAATTGCAATATTATTAATTACAAATACACTATTCGTTATTTTGGCATCATTCGTTTAGACGCATCACTTTTTTTCTCTTTGTCTTAATTTTATTCTATGAATTGTAAACTGATATGCATGCAAGTTATTATCAAAATAATTGTTGTGTTGTGGGCTAATAAAAATCACACAAAAATTTTTTTTATGTGTCTTTATTAACATGAGTGTATTTTTGATATACAAAAGTACATTTTTTATTGGAATATATCTATAGACGCAGTCATATTTTTGACATTAAATCATGGAAATTAGTAATGCGTATGTCCTCCATTACACTGGATCACCTCAAAAATTCTGCCTTTCATTGACTCCACTAGTCGTTGAAGTGTAGTTTGATCCAACTCAGACCATGCTTCAAAGATTTTACACTTTAACTCAGTAACAGTTTCAAATTGGTGTCCGGCTGCTTTAGCGTCATAAACTTTTCTTGATGGCATTCCCCACACATTCTCGATTGGATTTAAGTCCGGGCTACAAGCTGGCCATTCGAGAACCGGAATGTTGTGGTCTTTAAACCATTTCATAGAATGCCTAGATGTGTGAATTGCAGCATTATCTTGCTGAAATATGGCACTATCGTCCATGTTTTCATCCATATAAGTTATGAGAACATCATCCAACATTTCTGTATACTTTATTGAGTTCATTTTAGGTAAACCACAACACAGAGTCAATTTTCCTGAATAAGAAAATCCACCCCAAACCATTAAACTTCCTCCTCCATAATTTCGTTTTGTTTGTGGGTCATTTATTCCTCTTAGATCATGCCAATAACAACTGTAAGAGTCCGGACCATCTAAATTGAACTTTTTTTCATGTGAAAATATTACGTTTTGCCACTCATCCTATGTCCAATGCATATGGTTTTTAGCAAACTGTAATCTAGCAATTTTATGGTGTTTTTTTAACATTGGTTTTTTGTATAGTTTCTTCCACTTTATGTTTGGTGTTGTACGTAGAATATGTGCAACATGTTTATTAGTGACAGGCAATAATAATTTATCCTTTATTTGTGTTGCATTCAATTTATTTTTGGTTGCTTCGAAGCGAATTTGATTAATTTGCCGATTTGTTAATACTTTGTTGCCATTTGTTGCTTTTTTTACACCCTAATTGTCACCTTTTGCAATGTAGTTTCGTACAACATGGTCAGATCTTCCAATTTTTCTTGCTATTTCTCGTATATAGAAAGTGCTGGTGAGATTTCTGAGCCACGATATAAATAAATTTGTATTTTTTCAGCACCTGTCAAAAACTTTTGTTTAGGCATTTTGTAAAATGCAATAAATATGATACTGGCAGAGCAAAAGATCAAATTACACTAAAATTTATCAATTTATTTGTGTAAAAGTTATTAAAAATCAATAATTACCGTTATTAACCTGATTGCGTCTATAGATATATTCCAATTAAAAAATGTACTTTTGTATATCAAACATACTCTCATGTTAATAAAGACACATAGAGAAAATTATTTTGTGGTTTTTATTAGCCCACAACACAACAATTATTTTGATAATAACTTGCATGCATATCAGTTGACAATACATAGGAAAAAATTAAGATAAAGAGAAAAAAATTGATGCGTCTAAACAAATATGCCTCAGTGTATTACTAATTACAAATGTATTACAAACAATATTAACAATTACAAGTGTTATCTCAACTTGCTAGTTTGTATTAACGATTTATTAGAATAAGATCAGTTATTATATATATATATATATATATATATATATATATATATATATATATATATATATATATATATATATATATATATATATATATATATATATATATATATATATATATATATATATATATATATATATATATATATATATACACATATACATATTTTTTTTCGTATGGGCCTTTACATCAAGCATATATGGTAAAATACCGCATATATAGGCTTTTTAGAGCCACCACGCCCCTGCATATATATATATATGCATATATATATATATATATATATATGCATATATATATATATATATATATATATATATAAATAAATAAATATATATATATATATATATATATATATATATATATATATATATATATATATATATATATATATGTATATATATATATGCATATATATATATGTATATATATAGTTCTATAGATTGTTGCATTTGGGAAGTACAGATGGAAAAAAATGATTCTTACGCCAATACATACATCACTTTTAATTACTTTTGACTTTCGTCCAACATTTGCGTGTTGTCAGAAAGTTAAAACCATTAAGAGCCACCACGCCCCTGCATATATATATATTAATATATATATATATATGAATATATATATATATATTCATATATATATATATATATATATATATATATATAAATAAATAAATAAATAAATATATATATATATATATATATATATATATATATATATATATATGTATATATATATCAATATATATATATCTATATATATAGTTATATAGATTGTTGCATTTGGGAAGTACAGATGGAAAAAAATGATTCTTACGCCAATACATACATCACTTTTAATTACTTTTGACTTTCGTCCAACATTTGCGTGTTGTCAGAAAGTTAAAACCATTAATTTAATTACAAATTAATCGTTTTTTTAAAAAACCGCAAAAACACAAATTTAATTGACCAGAATGTTTTTAAAAACATTCTGAATGTTTTAAACAATATAAACAATGTTTTAATTTTTATTTTTTTTAATAAAATGTTTTTATTATTTTTTTTTTTAAAATATACATATATACATATATATATATATATGTATATATATATATATATATATATACATACATATATATATATATATATATATATATATGTATATATATATATACATATATATGTATACATATTTGTTTATATATAAACATATATAAACAAATATATACATATATATACACACACACAAGCACACACACATATATGTATAATATAGATTATAAATTACCTCAGACGTTTTTCGACATATCAGTATAGTCAATACTTTAGAAAAAAAACTACAACAAAAAAAAAAGTAAAAAATTTAACATAATAATTGTACAATATAATAAAAATTATATATATAATAATACAGCTTTTATATGATATGTATTTAGATAATAAAAAATATAACTATATATAGTTATTAAACTAAATAACAATAGATAAAATACAGCATATAATAAAAGACTATTATAACTATTAATAAAAGATAGCATATAGTAAAATATATGCTATAAAATATGGTGTGCAATTGGATTCAATAAAATTTACCTAGCTGAAAGTGGATTTAATGGAGGCAAAGAGCTTATATAACCCCATAATATATTCAGGTACTCCTTAAAAAAAAATTTAAGTATAAGCAAGATTTACAACTTCTAAAACAAAATTAATATATATGTTGACAAAGAAATTTAAAAAAATTAAAAAACTTACAACACTGCTAGCTATTTTATTTAATATTGAATAAATATCTAAAGTTAGGACCTCGCAAGCTAAATTCATGTATCTAAAAAAAAAGAAAAAAATATTTAAAAAAACTTATATAGAACCAAAAACATTCAAAAAATAAAACATTCATTTACTTATATTTATAAATTTCTTCTACTTCATTTAAAGGTTCAGAGATCACCAGGTTGAGGAGTTCTTTAAGAACCTCATCTTTTGTTAAGCTAAATTGAAAGAAAATGAGACATTATACAAATTAATATGTACTATCTGAAAATTAAATAATGATAACTAATAATAACGATTTCTGAAAATCAAATATCTAAATAATAATAACTATATCTGAAAAGCAAATATGGATGTATTAAGCATACTTTGATTTAATTTCAAAATTCAAAACCAATGTCAATGTGTAATCAACAATAACAACAAAAAACATTGTATATGAAAAAAACAAACAAATATTGCTTAATAATAAAAATTATGTTTGTATGTAACCATAAAAATTTTTTTTTTGTCATCAAAAAAAAAAAATAGTTCGTAATCTAAAAAACCAATATTTATGTTACCAAATAACAAATAAAATTTTTTCCCAAAAATAGATATTGGTTTCTCCAAATAACAAGACTTTTTTTTTGGTGAAAATGATCTGCCTCTTTTCTAAGCAGTAGTGTTGTAGTGGTAAAGCATTTTGTGAGTTCCAAGTTCTTTGTGCAGCAGCATTGTTTCAAAAAGCTAGTGTTTCCAAGTTAAAGGGTGAAAAAACAACGCTTTAACTTGGAAGCTTTGGGGAGGTGAACACAGTGAATACAGTGAACACAGCAATGCCAATCTAAAAGTGTCTGAGATCAGCGATTTTTTGCTAACCTTGTTGTTAATTTAAATATTTGATTACCATATAAGTGATATTTTGTTTTTTTGTGAATATTAGTTATACAACATTTATAAGCAAGTAATTATAAAAGAAGCTTTTATAATTGAACCTTTAATGAATGGCGCTCACAAAACTGTTATAATGAATAAACATTTTTTGCTTTTTATTACTGTGTAATTACCAACCCTTGGAATTAGGAAAAATGAGGTCGGCAAATTATTGCCGACCTCATTTTTCCTAAGTCTTTTAGAGGTTGGCAGCAGGTCAGCAAAAAAAATTGATAATAAAGTCTTACCGTAAAACATAAAAAGGCCTGCAATTTTGTGCCAACCTCAAACACTTTTAGGTCAGCAGTTAGGTCAGTATTGTCAAATGTCGACCTTAATTCCGAGGGCTGGTAATTACATAATACTTTGTAAAGAGACAATTTATTTTAAATGTGCTACATGTTTTTTACTATTTTTGTTTTTATATTTATGTAACTAAAATACAACTAGACCTAAAAAATATAGTATAATAATTGTTTTGATAAATACCGATATAAAGGACTCAATACCAAGTAGAGCAAATTTTATTTGTATCAAATTGTAAAATTAAATAATAACACCTGGTAGTTAATGAAACATAACTCTGAGTTTCACACCTATGGCAATCATCAGATATTACAAATAATCTTAATGACAAAAAAATTATTTACAAAAATACTAACCAGTGTCCACTAACTTAAAATAACATTACATAAATAACATAAGATATCATTAAAATTGTTTATAAAAAATTTGTTTTCACGGCGACATTTGATACCAGATCATTTTTTTGTTTAATAATTTCAATTTTTTTATGTGATATTTTTCAGATAGGCAAAGGTTGCATAATTTTCCTCCATGTTTAAACAGTTGTGCTTTGTCAATAATTTTCCATATAATAGGATTTGTATATCTTTTTTTTAATTTCCGACATAAACTTGGAAAGCTCCGTTGAAATTGACTCTGTTGAATTTGATAACACAGACGATGTGATAAAATGGTTTAATAACATTTATGACAAAAAAAAAATTGTATTTTTATCCAGTCTGACATTAACAAGTTTTATCCATCAATCTCTCAAAAACTACTTCATGAATCTTGACATCAAGCTAAGTAATACGCAGAAATACCAGACTAAACAATAGGCGTTATAAATCACTCTAGAAAATCTTTGCTTTTTACTGATCACAACAACATGTGGGTTAAGAGGCTTGGTGATCCAAACATTGACGCCACTATGTTTTGACGGAGTCGAGCTGTGCAAGCTTGTAGGTTTTTATATTCTGCATACTATAAGCAAAATATATGAATTGAAGTCTAATGGATTGTAAAGAGATGATGGTTCTGTTTTCATAAGACCATAATCAGAAAAAAAGACCAGAGTCAGAAAAAATAAAGAAAAATCTTGTCAACCTTTTTAAAGATAAATTCAATCTAGAATTAACAATAAAATTAAACTTAAAGCTTGTAAATTTTTTAGATGTTAAATTTAATTTATAGTGAATGCACAGTGCATACTTGCGCATTAAATATTGTAAAAGATGTTTTAAATAAAATATCATTTTAAATATTTATTTAAAAATATAATTAAATATAATCACCAAATTATACTAATGAACAGGATGATCATCTTGACACAAACTTAAATTTTGATAATTTTGATTTGCACAACTATATTGAAAAAACAGTTTCTGAAAAAGAAAAGAAAATTATTATCAATTTGGGTCTCAATCACCAAAAAATTTTGATTTTCCACATGATCTAAATCAAAATAATCGATCCTTATGCTCAACATATTTTTTTAAATAATCTGCAATGGGAAAATCAAACAGTGATAGTGGGGCAGATTTTATAAATAAAATCTGCCCCATTTTTTCCTATCATGACAGACACAACAATTGACTCAACAAAAAAAAGATATGTTAAGTGAAGTCTACACATTGTTGAAATTGAATATGATGACAATGGAACTCCAAAAATAAATATAAAAGAATCAATTTCAGGATTTCAAGAAGTAACCTCCCGAGATTCTACATGTATTAAAAATATATTAATACAATCTATGGAAAAAGACAACTTTCTATTGATAAACTGATTGAGCAAGGTTATGACAGAGCCAATTTTATGTCAGGAATACAGGATGGTGTTCAAAATAAAATAAAAGAACTTCAACCAAACACAGAATATATTCATTGTAATGCTCATAATTTAAATCTAGCAATAAATGACATTAAACATATTCCAGAAATATCAATTTTTTTGCAAGAGTACAAGGAATATTTTTTTTTTTCGGTTTAAGCATAAACAGATGGGACATATTGTCTTCTTTTAGTGATGAAAGTGATACTACAATAAAAACTCTCAATCCAACTCAATGCTCTTTATACTATTAAATCAAGATTTATAGATATACTTATTTAAATTAAATATAACATTTAGATTTTTTTTTTAAACATCTTTGCTTCCAACAAGGTTGCAAGCAACCACTAATTTAAGTTGCAAGTTACTGGAAGAGAAAAGATGAAGATTGTAGAGCAAGAAAACGATTGACAGACGACTTAAAGGATTGCAAATTATATGAATCAGAAAAGCAAGATGAAGGAAGCGAATTCCAAAGAACTGATGTTCGAGGAAAAAAACTAGACGAATAAGAGTTTTTGGAGCACTTAGGAACAGTCACAGAAAAAGGATGACACTTAATTGAATGACGAGTAACACAAGAATGAATTTTAGTAGAGGGCACAAGAGATGCTAGCTCTTTAGAGCAGTGCCCATTGTAGTATTTGTAGAAAAGAGAAAGAGAAGCAACATTACGACAATGTGATAATGGTTGGAGGTTGGCTGCAAGAGCAGGTCCAACTATGTTTACAATGCATTTTTGCACCTTGTCTAAAAGAGAAAAGGCATTACTAGCAGATCTGTCCCAGATATGGCAACAGTATTCCATACAAGGCTAGATTTGAGATTTATAGAGATAGAGAATAGAATCCGAAGTAAGAAAGTTCGAGCTCGATAAAACTTTAGCAGATGCTAATTTTGCAATCGATTTGATATATGGTTTCCAAGAAAGATCGGAAGTAAGAGTTAATCCTAGAAGATGAAGAGTGGATGACTCATCAAGTACATTACCATTCATAAATATAGGAAGATCTAAATTATTGCGTCCATAAATATAGGAAGATCTAAATTTATTTAAATTAAATATAATATAAAACTATTTTGACTTCTAAAAATTCAGAAGAATGTGAAGGAGCTTTGAAAATAAAAAAATTGGTTATTTTACAATTTGTAAGTCGAATATTAAATGAATTTGACACAATACTTTACCTCTTCAAAAAAAGAAAAAAGTTGTTGGAAAAATTTATGGACACACTTAAAATACTTAAAAATAATTATGATTTGTTTAAGAATGACACCAATAAAATGGTGGAAGTGTATGGAATTACAACTGATTTTAAATCTAAACAAACACTAATTTGTAAGTAATTTTTTGATGAATCACATTTTGAAGAAAATTTTAACAAAAGTCAAGAACTGATTTATTATTGACAGCATTTATAAGAAAACTTTTGATTTGTAACAATAAAATTAAGACAATTTTTTAGCTTTCTAGAGCCATCTAATTTGTTAGAATGTAAAGATTCGGGAATAATTCATTCGTCTCCAAATTTTTAAAAAAATAGAAAAATCACTAAATTTAGATAGCTATAGAAAAATTTGCCCATTTAAAATAGCGCAGAAAATTTTAAATTTCAAATTATTACATTATATTGTTTATGACAATTATTTTCATGTGCATGTTTGTATTTTGATGTAAAATATAATACAATATAAATTTTTAATTAAACTTTTTTTCATAAGTCATTCCTTTTTTTCTCTTTTAAAGTACCTTATTAGAGGAATAGAGGAAAAAAGGGCCAGGGCCTCATTGTATCAGGGGCCTAAAAACTGAAGTTATGTCTCTAATGTGTGTTTGTGTGTATATATATATATATACATATATGTGTGTATATATATGTGTGCGTATATATATATATATATATATATATATAAATATATATATATATATATATATATATATATATATATATATATATATATATATATATATATATATATATATATATATATATATATATATAGACACACACACACACACACACACACACACACACACACACACACACACACACACACACACACACACACACACACAGATATATATATATATATATATATATATATATATATATATATATATATATATATATATATATATGCCTTGTAAAGGTGCATTATGCTGTTCACATTTTACATAAAAAAAGACGATTTTGTTTCAGTGTTAAGCCATTTATGTTACGCAAAAAAATTTTCATAGGAATACTAAAACAGGTTTTAGAAATAGTTTATGCGGAAAACATTAAGCAGTAATTAATTGTTGTAAAAAACATTTTCACTGCAATTGTGAAAATTTTTTTTTTGATAAAAAGACACAGATGGTTAAATAACTTTTTTTCCACTTTTCATTTTTAAAAAAACCTTAATTTAAATTTATTTTATTATATTTAAATTAAATTCATTACTAAATATTAATAAATTTAAATTTATCTTATCAAATTAAATTTAAATCTTTTTAAAAAATCAAAATGCTCCATTTTAGAATTTTTTTTTACTTTAAAATTTCTAAACTATGTTAAAGAAAAGAAAATTCTTTTTATCAAATTAAAGTTACTTTTTTATGTTCATTTTACATTTAAATTTTTTGTTTATTTATTTATAGTTTCAAATCAATAAATTTTTTCCATCCCGTTACAAAAGTGCTAATATACAAAAGTGTTCAATATATATATAACTGTATATAAATACATTGCCGGATAAACCATAATCAAGCCTGTATGCAAAATTTTTTTAGATAATTTTTTTAGTAAACTTTATATAACAAATTTATGAAAAGATGGTTTTTTTTAGTTTTGAAATTATTTTTTAACTAAAGTTTTTTTCTTATTATCATTAATTTTTTATATTGATCATAGAATGAATGTTGATTAGAAATAATTAATTAATTTATGAATTAAAAAAAAAGAAGTTAATTGTGAGGAAGCAAACATAATATGATAATGTTGTAAATGTTTTAAGAAACAAATAGGATGGTTTAAGTTTTACAAAACAAGGATATATATTTTTTTCAAACAACATATTTAAATTTCATTGATAATTTTTTTTATAACAATATCGCTTAACTTAAAGATATTTAGATTTTAAATGA
>NC_088931.1:21932500-21937500 GCF_038396675.1 Hydra vulgaris
GAACCTGTTCAGCACAAAGCAACAAAATGGACTTCCAGCTTGAGACATCTTCAATACTACATAGTTGCAGCACAGGGGAGGGGGTTACCACAAGAACATCATTCCTCTCCTGTCACCGATAAAAAAACAGTATCTCCCAAAAATCTCTGGGTTTGTCACTGAGTGATTTTATTATTATAAAATAATCCGGTCAGTTTAATCTGCTTCTTTAACAAATTGAAGAAAAAAAAGGTTTTTAGTTTCTATACATCTATCACAACAGTTTATGTAAAATATTGCAAGAGAACATTTTCATTATTTTAAACAAACCTATTTGTATTATTTTATTAATAGTAGGATTTTTTTCTTTAATTATACCACTTATGATATGATAAAAAATTTTATTATGAAAATTATTAAATACTTTTTATTTTACTTTTGTTTATATAACTAAATATATTTGTTGAAACGATCATTTTATAAGTGTACATTTAATGGAAGACATTTTGCTTCAAATATTTTTCAAAGATTGTAAAATGTTACACATAAATGGGAGCTAAAACACAAGATCAGATTAAATAATGCAGCTAAAGAAATAATGCAGCAAACACAAAAGCGGCTTTCAATGAAGCAGAGTGTATTATAAATTTGCTAGGTGTCTGAATCATTGAAAACTTGTGATAAAAAAATAATTTTTTTTAGTTGAGGGAGTTATAAACTTGATTAAAAACTTTCAAAATTGTCAAAACTTTGCACAGGCTCTTCCATTCAAACAATTTTTTTTCCTTTTTTACAAGCAATAAGAGATTCAAATAAAAAATCTTGTCAGGCCAGGGACCAAAAATAATGTACATGCTGGAATTCAACCTATCACATGCTCGAAAGTATTTGGTACTTGAAATTTGCAACTGCTGCCACATGGACAACCTTTTTAAGGAAGCTATCAATTGCTTTTTGAAAGAGATATTTACTTAGCTGTATATATTCCAATTGCAATGCAAAAAAAAAAAATAATAATAGCAAAACTATTTACAAAGATATTAATGGCAAGAAAAACAATAACTAAACAGATTTTTGCATAAATTGTGACGATTTTTTTTTCAATAGAACAAATAACTTTAAACTTATTTCTGTAGTTTTTTTTTTACATAACATGTGCGCAACATGTCAATCTAAAACAGACACAGCCAAAACTTTTAAACCGAGAGTAAGGTTAGAGTTAGTATAGATCAGCAGAGGCAAACCCAGAGTTTATTTTAGAATACCTGTATTCTGGAGGTAGCCCTCCCCTCTCCCAAAAAATAAATAATTGCCACAACCTCAATTTTGGAATATCACTGATTTTGTATTCACCTTGTTTAGTTATATCCAAAGGTAAGGAGTTGATTTAAAATCTTAAATAAAATATTTAAAAAACTATTTTATTTAAGATTTCAATAAATGTTTAAATTGCAAATACTAGGCTATTTGTAAATATTGATCGAAAGTTGTTTAAAGTTTTTTAATGATATATATGATATATAGTAACTACTAAAATTAAAGTTACTAATATGTATATGTATATATATATATATATATATATATATATATATATATATATATATATATATATATATATATATATATATATATATATATATATATATATATATATATATATATATTAGGGTGCATCCAACGCCCAATACATTCAAAAATTGATCTGTCCCTATTCTTAAAACTTTCTATTGGTTCTCACAAGACACCCTGTTAAATTTTTTCAAAATTGAATGAGATTTAGGGGGGCCACCTCAAGTCTGAAACTTGCAACAAGACCCTGAACAGAAGGAAATGTCATGTTGGGTCTCAAAAGTAGCGAAACTTTATAAAAATTTCAAAAATTGTTTTCATTTTTTTGTTAAAAATACCTTTAAAAATTTTTTTGACAAAAACATGAAAAAAAAGGTTTTTTTTAATTTTTTGTTAAAAAATAATAATTTTTATGCAATAAAACTTAGAATAATAATTCTTGTGTAAAATTTTGTTATTTTTATAAATTTTTGCTTCTTTTGAGACCCAACATGTCATACTTTTGAAAAACTTTTTTTCCTTCTGTTTAGGGTCTTGTTGCAAGTTTCAGACTTGAGGTGGCCCACCTAAATCTCATTCAATTTTGAAAAAATTTAACAGGGTGTCTTGTGAGAACCAATAGAAAGTTTTAAGAATAGGGACAGATCAATTTTTGAATGTATGGGGCGTTGGATGCACCCTAATATATATATTTATATATATATATATATATATATATATATATATATATATATATATATATATATATATATATATATATATATATATATATATATATATATATGTATATATATATTTATAATTTTTTAAATGATGTAGTTTTGTAAAACTGTTTTACTAGTTAAAAAACGAAACTATTTCATTCAGGATATGCTAAAAAAAATATGAAAAAAATAATTTTTGAATATTCTGATGAAAAAATAAAAAATAAAAATCGAAGTTTTCAAACAGCTATAACTGTTCCGTATTATTCTGTGTTATGTTAGAAGATAAATAATTAGAATGTTAAAAAACAGGCAAATATGCATGTGTTGCAAAAGAATCTAACATAGTACGCCAGGTCTTCAGTATTCTTTTGAAATTTGTAACTTATACAATAAGAACTGTTAGATAATAAAAACGATTTTTTTTTTTGGATAATCACACATTTTGCTTAATTGATTGATAACCTAGTTTTTCATACTTTAAAGTTGTTTAAAGTAGTGCATATTTTCTTGTATACTTCTGCATTAATTTTTTTTTTTTTTTTTGAAAAAGGCGGAAGTTTATTTGATATGCTATATTTAACTTGTTATTAAAAGTTGAATATCTTACTTAAAATCAACAGACTGCTAATTGATTTTCATAGTATAAATTGAGTGTCTGATATAAAGTTATCAAGTTATTTAGGTTATCAAGTTATTCAAGTTTTCAAGTTATTCAAATTTTCAAGTTAAAAAGTAAAGTTTCAGTAAAGAAAATGGCATCTTCAGGTAACTGAGTTACACTAGCAACATATCTGAGATCTGAGTTGGGGTAAAGAAAAAGTTTGTGGAAACGAAACAATCGTGGAAAATGGTACAATAATTGTTGTAAAGCTATGGTGTATGGTATGTATTCAGTATAAAAAAGAATTGCTTCGGGAGCTAACTTTATGCCCATTTCAAGGACTTTTTGGAAAAAGCAGCATTTTTAATTACAAATTGTTTAAAAGAATACAAAAAATTCAAAAAATCTTGTATTTTGATACTTGAGGCTAATTTATTTAAATTGAATATTTATAAATAATTTATAAATATATATATTCTTTTTGTATGATAAAAATAATATTATATGATTTCTTCATATTTTATTTTCGTTTTTATACTCGCGCTATATTTAATACATTTAAATATATTTTACAGCAATAAACCTGATATATAAAATAATACTGCATTTAATA
Source organism: Hydra vulgaris (assembly GCF_038396675.1). Classification (NCBI taxonomy): domain Eukaryota; kingdom Metazoa; phylum Cnidaria; class Hydrozoa; order Anthoathecata; family Hydridae; genus Hydra; species Hydra vulgaris. The sequence continues at coordinate 21,935,970 of NC_088931.1, forward strand.
CCCTTCTATTGGTACTATTCATCAAAAAATGTAAAAAAGATTTATTTTTTTTTTAAATTCATATAACACTTTTTTTTTATACACGCCTATATCATATAAGAATATATTTAAGAAGTTGTATACCAGAATCTTAAAAAATCTATTTGTAATAAGTCTCTTAGAAATTAAAAATTAGACTACCTCGAATTTTAACTTACATATCACATCAACACAACATATATTTTCTCTTAATTTCCAAAAAGAATATAAAATCAATTACCAGTTCATAAAAGAGTATGGGAGTAAGTTGAACGGAAACGATAGTAATAATTAAAATTTTAGTCTAAACAGTTGAGAAACAATTGTAAAAGAATAGAACTCTTTGGTTTAAGGTTTATTTAAAAAAAAAAATCAATATAAATGTCACTATATCTTTATAGCCTAGAGATATCACAAAATCTAATCTAATTTACAAAGCACAAGAAAAATGAATCAACTCAAGAAGCGCAATAAAAAATGTTATAATTTATTCCATTATTTTAATATGACAATATATTAATATTCAAATAGATCTTGCAAAATTGCTACATTCATTTCAAAATTTTTTAAGATGCTTGAATAAAGAAACGAAATGGTTGCAAAGGTTGTTTTTCTGCCACTTTTTGCGTTGCTTGCAATTGGTTTGACTATATCTGGAATAAACTCAACAAAAATCCAATTATACAACTGATAAAACTGGAGAATAAAAGAATAAAGTCTGAATAAAAATCGAGAAACAAAACCAAAACAAAAACATAATAACAAAAACTCACTAAGTAGAGCGCACACTAATAATTCTGAGCAAAATATAAAAACTGCTATATAACTTCGAAAAACTATTATCTCGACTTTACAAGTATTTGAAGTTTATTTACTGAAGTCCTTTTAAATTATTTGTCACTCTCCTAGTTGTTAATAAAGCGATTTAAGAAATTTTACAATATATATGTTTACATTTTCAATCACAAAGAAGAAGAGAAATGAATGAACGTTTATAATAATATAATTAAGATTATTCGTTTTTATAAAACAACAATATGATGTATAACTGTTTTTTATATACTGTTGTTTTATTAGAACGATTGATTATATTTTAACATTTCAATATTGTTTTTTATTTATTATTTAATTAATTACTAAATTATTAAATAAAAATTAAATATAAAAAATTATTTAAAAAAACGTTACGTTTTTTTTTTGGCAAGTTGTTTTTCTGTCTTTTTATTGCTAAAAAAAACTTTTATTATTACAATTAAAATTTTAATATACCTGGCATGAAGTATCAACAAAATAAAATTTCAAAATAAAAAAAAATTTCAGAATAAAAAAAAATTTCATCAGAACATAATTTTAATTTTTCAAAAAAGCCTGTGCTAGACCATCTAGGCAGGCAGCCCGCATAGTTCGTGAAGACAAGTTTAGACAGACTATTTATAATTTGTGAACTCAATTACTCCTGCTTTTATATATATATATATATATATATATATATATATATATATATATATATATA
>NC_088931.1:21942500-22165000 GCF_038396675.1 Hydra vulgaris
ATGTATGTATGTATGTTTGTATGTATGTATGTATATATGTATGCATCTATGTATGTATGTATATATATATATATATACATATATATATATATATATATATATATATATATATATATATATATATATATATATATATATATATATATTTGCACTAGGATATATATATATATATATATATATATATATATATACTAGGATATATATATATATATATATATATATATATATATATATATATATATATATATATATATATATATATATATATATACATATCCTAGTGCGAATTATATTTATACACAGTAGAAGAATAATATAAGAAAAAATTTCACTATAAAAGATGTTTTCATGCTTTCATGCCTCTTCTATATAAGATTAACACTCAAGTTTGCATTAACTGATGGTTGCAGTTTATTATACTGGAACTGATTGTTTTTATTTTGTCATTAAAACATGTTGAATATTTTACTCATATTCTGCTGTTCATTACCTTTTAATAGTTTTTAAATACTTTATCTGTTTAAACAACTTTACCTTTGCAATTTTGCAATTACATGTGGTATATTTTAAAAGTTTGGTATATTTTTTAAAGTGAATGTATTTACTTGATTGCTCTACAAACATTTGATTTTAATAAACTTCTAATTAAAGATAATAGGTAACAAATTTATCAAACTAAAATAAATTTTTTATTTGAGATTTTTCATTGTCCTTATTTTAGCTATGCTATGTGAGAATGAACCTATCCATATTTGATTTTTTGTTGCAGTATTTTATATTTTTGGAAAATTTATTGAGGTTGTTATAATGCATTATCTCAAGGGTTTAATGTTTTTCCCACAACTTGAAATATAATGTTGTGTTTGTATAAACACAACATTATATTTTAATAATGTTAACATCATAATGCCTAGTGATCAAGGTAAGACCTCTTATTGTTCAAAATAACTAAAGCTGACTTGATATGATGATAAATTATTTAAAATATATGGCATTATCATATTCTTTTTAATAATTTTTTGCAAACAGAAAAAATTTCAGTAAACTTGAGTTATTAAAGCATAGTCAAAAATTTTGCAACAATTAGTTAACTATTTATACATATTTGTTAATTTAAATTGATAAATGATTTATATCTTAATCCAAAATTTTAAATCACAGAGATCTTTTTTTTTATACCATAAGAATTCATTCTAATAGAATACGAACACTCATGCATAACATTACAATATATACATGTTTAAAACCAGTCCTAAAATAACTTCTTAAAAATATTACAATGATCAAAATTTTAACATCTTATTTGTGTTACGTAAAATTATTTTAATAAGCACTAATAATTTTTTTTAAAAAAGGGCTTAAAAAAATTATTCGTTCTATAGATTATTAGGAATCTATAATATATAAATCAGTTAAACGAACTTGGACGTTTACCTTAATTTAATGATAAAAACATTTGCATACGAGTATAATACTAAGAATAAATTATTAACATGTTCTTAATAGTCTTTTATAATGGTAATCATATTTTTTTAAATAAATAATTAATTTTAAAATATAACATAATCAAATAGAAGATAAAAGCCTTCAAAAATGCTTAAGATACTCTTCATGTTTTTTTTTTTACCGCCATTTTGTTTACAGTAGCGATATTCTGGATAGAATGATAACACAAATGTTATAATTAATAAAAAAATCGCGGCGGATTAAAAAATGAGATTAAAACATAACAAAATTCATAGTCTCCTATTTATAATAAATTATAAATTTTTATGACAAAAAAATTCTTTCAAAATATTTTTAAAAGGCTAACAGACAATCATCAGGCGCGCAGTCAAAAGGGAAGTACAACAATTCTTTGAATTGAGTCTAAGTAATAAGTTTTTGACATTATTTACTTCTTTTACTTTCTCTACTTGAATAGTAGCTGTTAATAATATGTTAAATAATATAGAATTAACTTTTTTTTATATTAAAAAAACCAATAGTAATAATAAGTTATAACTTTTGAAGCAGTAACTTTTTTATGACAGTGTTTTCTTCTTTCTCTTTCTCTACTGTAATATTAACTGTTTTAATAATATAATGCTTACAATAATAAAATAACTTTTTTCATTTAAGAATTCAACTATAAAGAATTAGTCATTTTTTGTTACGACTTGGTCAAATACGTCAAAGTGCGATAAAAATCTACAATTGAAGAAGCTGGATGATTAATAATATTATAAAGAAGACAATATTTCATGCGGTGATATTTTCATTTTCAGAATGAGAACTAGAAATGTAGACAAAAACCATTACAAGAGAGATGAAACTTGAAAATGAAAAATGAAAATAGAAAAAATAAAGTTGATTCAAAAAATAAAATTTGTAATGAAAAGTTAGTTATTAAACTTAGTTATTAAATTAATAGACAAGGAAAACAAAGTTGGTAGTTTTCTTTTTATTAACAGGTTCTAATCCGTGGATGATGCGGCCGCATCATAGGTGTTTTTATTATTGTTGTTATAGACTAAATCGACTAAAAGTCGACTAGTTGAAAGTCGAAATTATTCGACTTTGAAAAATCAAATAATTATTTTAATTGACTATGGACTTCTTACGAATCGACTAAAAGTTGATTTAGTTGAGTAAAAATCTAATAACCTTAATATCTTTTCGTTCAATTTAACTTTTCAATTTTTGTTTGTTCATTTAATAACAATAGTATGCATTATAACTATTAACAAGTTTTTTATTTACTCTCCTAAAGTTTTATCTAATTCAAAGCATGTTAGCATTATTTATACCTAATTATGCTTTCGATTATGTATTTCATTAATTATTTTTTTCTTTTGTTTACTCGATGCTTATGATTTTCATAAATACAGGGCTGCTTCGAGCTGGCAAATTTAAATTGTGAAGCAAATTGTGAATTCAGGATCAAATCTAAATTGTGGAGCTCCAAAATCTATATGTCATCTATACAACCACATTGTAAACATAATTGTAATGACTATTTGATATAGTGCACTGATTTATGTTTAGTAACATTTTGCCCAAAAATAAGTTGCGTCTCTGATCTTAAAAAGTCATTCATTTTACAGAGTAGGTCTTTTTTTTTTTAACTAACAGTTTGTCAAAGACAGTACGAAAAAGATTTAAGACTTTGTTTTGGATTCGCATTCTGAAAAAAATCACAGAAAGAAACTTATAATACTATTTTGTAGAATATAAAACTTAGATTCCAGTGATAAAATATTTTTTTCACAGAAGTGAAAGTACAAATAAAAATGAATTTCAAAAAGACATTGTCGCTTTTTAAACTAAATTAAGATGACCATTGTCCTATGTTTTCCAACATTTTTTTAAGCCCGTAAACGCGTTATCTGTGAATTACAAATGGGTTGTTTAACGTCAATACGAAATCCACCTTGCTCCCCTGTAACCTCTCAGAGTAAATTTTGATTTAATCCATTTTTAATATTTCACCAACTTTATTACATCAAAAGAAGTAAAACGATAAGCGCAAAAATAAGCGTTGAAAAAATGGCGTCGTTTATGCAAGAACTTTTGATAAATATTTGAAACAAAAAATAAAAAGTAATCATACCCCAGTAAGTTTTACTGAAAACTACTATTAAGTTTGTATTTTTTACCAAAATGGCTGAAATTAAACTTTTTATTTGGGCATTTGAACAAATGGTCACTAGAAGTTATCCATATTAAATTCAAAATCTGACTTATATATATATATATATATATATATATATATATATATATATATATATATATATATATATAGAGAGAGAGAGAGAGAGAGATAGAGAGAGAGAGAGAGAGAGAGAGAGAGAGAGAGAGAGAGAGAGAGAGAGAGAGAGAGAGGAAGAATTAATACAGAGAAAATTTTTCATTTTTAAAATATTTTTATTATATGTACGGTTTGAATAAAGTGGAAAAATACACAATCAAGTTAAAAGAAGGACACTCAAAAGATAAGTAATGTTTTCTGAAAAGTTTAAATAAAATTTTATTTTGCCTTTAATAAATTTAAACAATAACTAATTGTGTTTTTATTTAAATTATTTACGAATTTTCGTCAGAAATATTTTTTTTTAGTCAAAAATTGTTTTGATATTTCCCTTTGAAGATAATCAATTCTACTAAGGGTTATATAGAAAAGAAAAGAATTTCCACAATATAGTATTTCCTTCCACAATATAGTATTTCGTATGTTTCTAAACTGTCAATTTATATTTGAAACTAAATTAAAACTTTATTTACGTACCTAATTAGATCTAATTAAGGCCGCCTAGAGCAAAGAAATAAACAATAAATTTAGTCAAAAGTTAGTAAAAAACAAAAAACAGCTGGTAACTATTCATAAAGTTGAGTGTTTATGGAGGATGTTAGCCAGCCTTTTGACACCGCATTATACGCGGTATTCTCAACTGCTAATGGTATCGAAATTTCTAATTTAAATTTGATAATAGCAAAAAAACTAAACAAGTGTAAAAGAAAAAAAGTACTCAGCATTAACATAAAAGTTACACATCATCTTATATAACAATATTTAAAAATTTATCAGTTCAAAATTCTGTTACATGTTTTCAAATTTTAATCTATGAGTGTACATATATATTTTGTGTCGTACATATTTTGTGTAATTGTTTTGCGCAAAGTTTGGAAAGTCAAACAAAAAAACTTTGTATTTTCTGCTAATATATTTTCCTATCTAACAGACCTATACAACAAAGTCTCACGCAGATTAGAATTTTCATTAATAGAAAATAAGTAAAAACCATTTATTACATCAAAAACTTCAAATTTGCATATGTGCATATTGTTGATTTTTCAAACTAATATTTAACAAACTGGGTTCTTTCCTATTGTTTCAATTTATGTTATCAGAGCCATAACCACCGGGGGGGAGGGGGCAGGGGGCATAGGCCCCCCCAATAATTTAAAAAAATATATTTTTTTTAACGCCATGCCTTAAAAAAAATATATTTTATTAATCGAAGAAACCCCAGGCCCCCCCAATATCAAAATTGTGGTTACGGCTCTGGTTATAAATCACGAATTTTAGATAAATTAAACAAAATTAACAAAACTCTTCTTAAGGTATTTTAAAGTAAAAAATAGCCGTAAACCGAAAAAGATCCGTAAACTTAAATTTTCTTATAAGCTTCATATATGCAGATTCTTCGTTGTCACTATGCATCAGATAGAGCTGAATTTTGAGAACTTGTAGGTATTTTTATATTGTTTTAGTTCTCTCATCCTGAAAATAAAAAAAAGATGTTTGCTTATATTGTGAAAACAAGTATGCAATTTTTGAGAAAAAAGCGGCCAATAAAAAATCCAAAAACAGTTTACGCCTATTTTTTGAAAGTAACGACCTACTCTTCTCCATCTCTAATCTTTCACTCCACGAGAATCTTCAAATACTGTCGTACAAAAGAGGAAATTAAACATATAAATATTTCGTAGCGTGGGGTAACTAAATACCATTTTTGAAGCTTTTTTCAAAATAAAATTAAATCTTGTATAAAAAATTAAAAAGTGTAGTAAGTTATTTTATTTCTCTATTAGGTTTAACTTATAGTATTGTTGAATTAAAAAAGAAAAAATTAGTGACAAATTTATGATACAAATTTTGGGGCAAACTAAAATAGTTTACCCCGAGTTTTACGCGTCGTAGAATACCTGTATACGAAACTTATCCCTTCCAGCAAAAATATCCCTTCTTTTTTCTCCATCCAAATATATATTATTTCTTACTCTTAAATGCATACCACTAAAATGTTCTTCGGCTTCTTGAGAACTAGAGAAACCCTCAACATGTTGTTACCGGTAAAGTAGGTGCAATTAGTAGAGCGAACAGTAAAAGTAATCGAAAATTGTGAATCAAATGAGCCGATCAACCATGGCCAAAAAAAAATCTCCTATTCTTGTTGAAAAATTTGTATTGAAAGGTGGGTTGTACCCAATTTTATTCGATTTGTGATCAGTAGGGGATCTCCCATTAGGCTGAGTTGGCTGATGTCTAGGGCCCCCAAAGAAAATGGGGCTCCCAATGAGAAAAAGTGCCAGCACCAAACTACAAACTAATGTCCGCCTGCGCTGCGCTAAGGAATAAGAAAATAAAAATTAATCCAAATTAACAACCACTAAAAATATTTTATGCAAAACGTACTTTATAAATAACTGCAAGCAGTGCAATTACGGTGCAACCTTAGCATAGAGTAGAGAAACAAAAACCACACGTAAAAACTGATAAGACTATAAGAGTTTAGTTGATTTTGTATTACTATTCGGAAATATATTATATAAATGTAAAGTACTATTTAACGCTAAAATTCACTTTGAAGGTGGCTAATCTTAAGGTGGCGATCTAAGCACATCTATATTTTTTGTGAATAAATTTTTTCTCGTATTTCTTTGAAATTTATTTTGAAGGTTTGTAGCTTATAAATATAATTAAAAATATCTGGAAGAAAATATTTAAGTGGTAGTCAAAAACAAAAAAATAAAAGAACTTAAAGTTAAAACATTATTAAAATTTCCAAAATTAACCAGCTTCTTCCAATCTAACGCTGTCAAAGTAGGTGTATTCAAAGTATTGACATGTTCGGAAGAGGTAAAAATAAATGATGATGTAAAACTAATTGAAGATCATACTACTGAGGGCAATGTAGATACCGAATGCCAAACCAAAAATCTTGTTCATGACAGAGGAAATTTTTTTATCTTCTTTTTTTCTTTTTTTTTTTTTCTAAGTTATTTAGGTGCTCCCAGAAGTCCTTACGGTCTTATCACGGAACACCGCGGAAGAGCATTTAACTAGAAGTTTTCGCCTCCTTCCTTACCAATGTCGCTTATTGAGCTAGAGCCGACGTTTAACCATGGACCTCTGGGTTCTAAGCCAGAGCTCTAACCACTGCGCCATGCCTGCTCAAATTCTTTCTGCATGCAATAAGAAAAGTTCTTGTATCCCATGAAGAATCTGATCTACTTCACACGAAAAAATGAAAGCTACTAAAAGGCTACTAAAACTGCAAAATATTACTAGAATATATTAGGACGGGTAGTAGCAGCAATAAATTTTTTATTCGAAAAAATTTGCCACAACGAGGTCATGAATAATAGTGGGGTTCTCCACACAATCGTAATTTTATGGGTCTTATGAAGCTGATTTTAGAACTCAATCCTTTCTTAAAAGAACATCTACAAAGTGTCAATCTGGGGCGATGAAATCTACACTTATCCAAATCTACACTCACTTATCCAAATCTACACTTACTTATCCAAAACTTTTATGAAGATATAGTGCAGCTTATTTTAAAACATACTATTGAGCTGATAAACGATGATGACACAAAATGTTATACCTTTATTGTAGACTTCACGCCAGACATTGCTCATACAGATCAGCTGGCAATAATATAAAGATACTGTTATAACGGAAAAATATTTGAACAATTTACAATCTTTCTACAGATCAAAAATTACACCAGTGAGATACTATTTACATTATTTTATAATATTTTAGTTTTTAAATAATGCAGGTCTTCCTATTGAAAACATCCGTGGGCAATCACAGGATAACGCGTCAAATGTGTGTGGAAAATATACAGACTTACAAGCACGAATAAAAAGAACAAATCATTAGCGGATTTATCCCCTTATGCTTCAAATTCTTTAAACTTGGTTGGTGTAGAGGCAGTGTGCGTTGTATTGGAAATACTAGAATATTTCGGAACTATTTAGCACATTTACACCTATTTCTCTGTATTCGCACACCGTTGAAAAACTTTGAGTGAAAGAGCATCATGGGCATTTTCACTAAAAATTTAAGCACCACTAAATAGTCTTCTCATTATGAGTCAGTTCATGCAGTTAAAGTTAGCTATCAAAAAATAATCGATACCCTTGAATATATATTTGATGAAAGCTCTTAAAAAGCAGAATGTAAATTAGAGAAAAAAGGTTTATATTAATGATTTACGAAGCGGGAAACAGCAGTTTTAACTAAACAGAAATCGCTCTAAGAAATATTCTTAGAGCGATTTAATAAAGTTAACAAAGTACTACAAACTCCTGGTTTAGATATATGTGAAGGGTATATTTTACTCCATTCACTGAAGTTATATATAAAATTTTTACGTGAAGATTCCAAGAAGAAATTAAAAGACTTTGACAACAAAGCAGCCAAAATGAGTCTAGAAGTCGAAGAAAATTTTAGTGATACGCATTTAAGAGTAAGAAATAATATATATTTGGATGGAGAAAAAAGAAGGGATATTTTTACTGGAAGGGATAAGTTTCGTATGCGGGTATTTAATGTTTTGTTGGATAATAGGGGGCTAAACTTGAAAAAAAGAAGTGTTGTATATAAGAATATTGGAGATAAATTCAAACTTTTGATGAACCTGGGCAAAACAGGTTTAGTTATTGAAGTTAAATCAATGGACTCCGTTATGTCATTACATAAAAAGTAATATCGGAGATGAGCTATTTAGTGAATGTAGCCAATTTCAGCATTATTTAGATATGGTATGCTTTAAACAAAACGATTGTATCACTGCTTTTTTTAAAATATTAGTGTTGACACTAATCTTTACACAATTCTTAAAATTTACCAAGTAATGTCTATAACGAGCCGCGAAGCAGAACAATCTTTTTCAACAATGACAGATGAAAGGTTAAATAACCTCTCAATTCTGTCAATTGAATATGATATGACGAGATCCATTTTCTATAGTGAAGTAATTTGCAAAAATGTATCAGTTAAGTGGAGAAGAGAACAATTTTTTTGAATTTGTTGTTGTTATAATTATTTATAATTATAACAAAGTCTTCATGTAAATGCTATTTTTTTAGTTTTTATAGAATTTGATTTTTAAGCTTGTGGTTTTATTTGTTCACAAAAACATCAGGCTAATTCAGATATTTAGAAAATTTAGTTTCTGAAGTGCTAGGGTAGGGCCTAAAAAATTCGATCAGCCTAGGGCCCCAAAAAAACCATGATCCGCCACTGTTTGTGATTTTTGAAAGAATCCGTTTTTATATATTTTAAACGGTAAGCAAATTTGTAAATAAAATCTGATTTAATTAATGCATCTTAATAAGGAAGAATGGATTTTTTTTAAATACATCTATTTAAGGGATTGGTTAACAACATCAGTTTAATAACTCGTGAAAGACTTTCTAATATCCTATGAGGGTGGCTCGAGTCAGCATGTATATAATTGTTTGAACTATCCACCTTGCAGTGAGGTAAGAAAGAACTTTTATTAAGATTTAACGTTAAGCCCGGATTGTCGACCATCAGCAGAACATGCAAACATAACAGATTAAATAGATTAAATGTGTGAACTTTATTTGATTAGGAAAAACAAAAATGGAATCCCAAAAGCGCTTGTTATTTAAGAGTCATTTTGAGGATTTTCTGAAGTTATTCAAACTATCTTAGCTCTCTATATATATTATGTTCAACCAAATTATTAGATTTATAAATGAAAAAAATATACCTCTAAGTAAGGGTCAAAAATAAGGATATGATAAAAAAATTTTAAGTACATTGAGCCAAATGGGGTATCACTGTGCTGCATTTAACTTAAATCTAGTATTTAAAGATAGAATAAGAGAGGTTTTTTTGAAACAATTCAATAAATTAAATTACTTTTTTGGGGCATATAATCAAAATGTAGATTATCTTATCAACTTTTATACTTGATAAAGAAAGGAAATCTTCAACTTGATAACATTAAAAAGATTAATCCCTACTAGCTGGGCTCAATCTTTTTAATGTTATCTGGTTATGATGTCTAAAAAGGCTGACGAAAGTAGTTCTGCTAAAGTTTTTTTACAGAAAAAGAAGGCCAAGTTCTACAGTTATTATGTAATTGGTTTTCCATAGCAAAACTCTACAATTTATAGATATAGTCGATAAAGCAACGAACTATTGCGATGAACGCTCAACATACACAACCTCGAAAGATGTTTGTCAGCCATAATTGGACCAAAGCCATATTTTTACGCGTCGTAGATAACTAGAGGAACGCTCAACTTGTTGTTACCGGTAGAGTAATATATAAAGCAACCAGCTGAGTAAAAATCTGTGCTCAACAACAAATGGATAAGTTGCATATCCTATTTGATTTCTCGTGATTGCTCGTGTGTGCACCAAAAATCAAACCAATTCATCACCTCGAGGCTAAAAATATTAATACTGTACAAACAACTAATGGAAGTCACAATGATTTTGAACTCGGCACAATTAAGACGTGTCACGATTGCAGGGTGAAGTCTAAAAAGCTGGAAATAGTGAATTGTGTCTTCAGAGAAACGGTTTATCAAAGATGATATAATGAAATCCAAGTACGTCACAATTTAATTTTGTCTAAAGTTTGACTAGTTTTAGCTTCTTTTGCTTTAAATACGAGGCTTGCATAAAAGTACTTGTCATCCGCACAGATGAAAGACTTTAATATCAATGTATATTACTTTTTGAGAGCAGTTACATTAGTATACTTCTTGCTTGAAATGAATTTTAGCACTCTGTCAATACCCACGGAAATGTTAATTATTGCGATAACTTGTTTCTACGCACACAGTAAATCACTCCAGTATCGTCAAGTATGCAGTGATAACTACAAGAATGATATCAACAAAAGTCGGTGAAGTACAAGAGCACATTAACTGGTGGGCATTTTGATGCTCTTACCACTGTCGTTAGTTGTTAAATTTTGTAATTGATTATCAATTTCCTCAAAATGTTTGCTAATAATACAAATGGTTTTACACTTCACAGAAGATCGCGTTTCACACATCAATGAAACGTTAGGTTATAATGACCTCTGCTTTGTACTTTGTCAAAAAAAACTTAGAATTGAGATCACTAACGACCAGATTAGAACGATGCACAAAGCTGTGAATAATGACTGAGTTGGGAAAATTATTGCGCATTTTAATCTCAACCCTGCTTTCCTTACCAACCTTTGTTACAATTTTAAACCATTTATTGAGTAATAGTTCCTTTTTTAGAGAAATATTTTTCGTGTCTATGCCGCATTTATTGTAGTCATTCAATGGTATCTGCAATTGCAGAAACATTTATTTGTTCCAGTGGATGGAATCTCAGAAATTTTTAACGGATTTAAATTTATGACCCAAAGTTTTTACAAAACGCACCGTCAAAAATAGTTTTTCTGTTCTTGATATATTAGTCGTTTCATCAACTAAGATTAAAAAACCTTTTCATTTAATTAATTATTTTACGATTTAACAACCTTTTTCAACCCAAAACTTAGCTCCTGTAAAATCTAAACTATTTGGTGTTTAACGTGCATTCCTCGCCAAAGTCTATACACGTAGGTGCGTTTCTATACCCTGTAGATGCGTTTCTGTACCTTTACTACCAGCTTCAACGCTAAAAGAAACAGCTCGTGGAGATTTTCACTACCATTAGATATGCCTTGATTACAAGAAAGACAAAAGTTTTTTTAAATTCTCTAAAACTTTATTGTGTATAAATTTATCTACATGACTAAAATGTGTTTGTCTGGATTTTGCATGACAGTTAAAAGTGATGCAGCAGGATGCTGCTCAAAAATTAGCAGTATGTGAAAACACACATGCAAAGCTCTTTAAAAGTTGTAAAAAAGAAACCAGGGAGAAAATGGTTTAAGCTATGCATTCCAAAATCAACGTTTGTTGTTTATTTTAATACTTTTTTCTTCTTCTCCTTATTTTTTTATGGCTCCCCAAGAAGACCTAACGGTATTGTCACAGGGCACCGCAGAAGAGCATTTAACTAGAAAGTTCACGCCTCCTTCCTTACCAATGACGAAAAATATGTCCAGAGCTTGCTTTGAACCCTGGATCTCTTGCTTCTAAAGCAAGCGCTCTAACCACTGCACCACGGCTGCTCAAAATTATAACCAACTATTAGGGTTGGTACGGATTTGTGAGCAGATGATGCCTTTAGTCATCAAAGTTGATTCAATGACTGAATATATAGGTCTATGTAAAATTCATTAACACAACTGTCAAAATCAATTAAACCTTCTTTTTCAGGGACCCATTTCGAATTTTTCACAGAACTTCGAAAAGAGCTTCGACGGACCAAGAATAAATGAGTTTGAGGAAGAACAGAAGTAAATAAAATAAGAAGTTAAAACAGTAGAACAATGGTATTGCAAGCTAAAAAGCTGTACTGTGTATACACACCTCAGCTCTTTAGCTAACGATATCGACTACCTATAGATTAGATAGATAACGATTTCATGTCACAATATCTATAGATAAATATCCTTATAACGACATTGCTAACTAAAAAGCAACATTTTGTTTATATAGATAGTTAAAAAGCTGCGATTTGTAGACAGCGACATCTCGTAATAAAATCGCAATGTTATAATTAAGAATTTTTAAAATTCGATTTAATATCTAAAAACTTTAAAGTAACTATAAAAAAATGTTTGGAAAAAGATGTGCTAACTATATAACCAGAATATATATTTAAATACAATAACATTATGTAAAACTTTGTTAAAATTTTGCTACGTGAGTCACTTCGGGGAAAAATGATTCAATATAGTAACATTTAGGTTTATCTATTATTTCAGTTATTTTATAATAAAATCGAATTGTTGCTTCTTGGATAATGCTGAGACAGCTTTCCAAGTAGCTGATATCTTAGTTGATGTTTTCATTTTTGTTGGTGTCTTCTTTCCTGCTGTCGGTGCTTCGTTTCCTGTTAGCGTAACGAAAGGCTCGCAAAGCTTGGAGTCGCAAGCTTTGCGAGCCTTTCGCTACGCTAAAGGCGTATTTTATTGGGACCTAAGCTAACTTTTTAAAACTTCATAATTTATTAAATTGCGACCCAAGCTAACTTTTTAAAAACCTTTTCAAAAAGTTATCACCATAAAAAATAATATGCATCTATATAAACACATTAACATTTTGTATTGTTATGTAGCTAAGTAATGCAAATTCTTTTTCGTACGTTTTTTGAGCTTTAATATTTACCTTTACTAATACTTCAAGCAGTAGGGAACTTTTTATTTATATTTAAAAAATTAAAATACGCGTTGAAAATTTCCCGTATCCAAAAAACATATTGCGATATAAGTTGCTCATTCACTAATATAATCGTATATTAATATAATATGCTATATTTGACTTTTAGGGTTTGGCGTGGCAACTGCAAAAAGAACTTTCAGTACATTAAAAAAATATTTAAAACACCTATAAGGACAACGATGGCAAAAGACCGTTTGTCTGCGCTAAGTCTATAAACTATTGAAGTCGAAACATCAGCTCAATTAAATTTAAAAGATGTTAAAATAAGTTTTGATTAATTTTCAGCAAAGAAAGCAAGAAAAAAACACTTTCGTTAGATTTTAAACATACTAGGCTTACATCCTGTAACATGAATTGACCAACATTTGTACTGATATAATCAAAATCCGAGTATGTTTTGATGATTTTTTTTTCAGGTACATATTCTGACAATAATTAAAAATTTATGTTAACAATAAGTGCATAATACTTAACTGTCGAAGATTCTACACATTATAAGTAATAAAGATATACTGAGAATACAATACAGTCAATACTACAATATTCAAATTCAGAGATTTTTTCAGGGACTTGCCACTATCTTCCAAATCACCTTATGATCTGGTTCACATTAAGACTCAGCCATTTCAGCTTTTATCCTTGCTTTTAAATCATCAGCTGAGGCATGTTTTTCAACCCTTCTCCGGGCATAACATAAACGATTAAATAAATGAAGTGGTAGGTCTATACATTTTATAAACAATAATAAGCTTATTGTTTTAACTTGTAAGCATGACCTTACTAATGTCATTTTACTGTTCATAGCACTAAACCCCCGTTTTCGATCTGCTGTTGTTACAACAATCGCATCAACAGCATTCAGAAATTCTGCATGGAGGATCTGCATTCAGAAGTTGTTGCTGTTGATCTGAAAATTTTTTGATTAACATTTGAACCTGGACATTTGTATGTATTTGTAATGTATGCTACGGGATGCAAGCAAGGTTACACTAGTTTTTATGCCATTAAACTAAAATTGTGCTTTTAAATAAGGTTTTTTTTCATGTATAACTGTTATGTAGAGGAGGGGGGAGGAAGAGAAGTAGATTAGGGCCCCGGTTAAAAACTTGCGGGGGAAGGGGGCATATTTTGTCGCTACGCTACTGTTACTGCCACTACGGAAGATATATTAACTGATTTTTTACATTCTCGACACTTTCGAACTCATTATTTACTTTTCTCTGTTCTTCATAAAGAACCCAATGAATAACAATAAAAGTAGTTTGGGAAAAATCTTTACTCCTTAATAACAAGATGGCTCATGTTGTAATAAGTGGTTTGTATTGATAGTCTTTATGCAAATATTTTATTTAAAGCTACATACCGTAAACCTGGGATATTTGGAAAGTACGAAGTTATTTTGAAATAACTATTTTTTTGCTTAACCTAGTAGTTATATAAAATTCTTTAGATTAAGTAGTTATGTTAGTTATTAGTTAGTTTAGTTAGTTATGTTTGCAATATTTTCATTAAACTAATTGTCTTTTGTTAAAATAAAATAGTAGTAGGGATTGCATTTATCCGTATTGAGTTAAAACTTGCGAGTAAAACAACCATATTTTTTGATTTGAAAAAATTACTTGACTAACCTTATTCTTGAGCAATAAATAAAGAAGCAGTAATAATAAAGAATCAATAAAAATATAAAACAGTCTGACAATTTAAACTTGACATTGTATTTAAAATATAACAAAACATTTCATAAAGTATTTTATACAGAGGGGCTATTTGGAAAACATATTAACGTAATTTGGAAATTCCATCTCAATAGTCTCTATTAATTGTGAACTTTAAATTTTGTGTTTTTGTACTATAATATATATATATATATATATATATATATATATATATATATATATATATATATATATATATATATATATATATATATATATATATATATATATATATATATATATATATATATATATATATACATATATATATATGTTTAGTATATATTAAAAGGTCAGAAAATATAAAAGAAGCAATAGATTTGTCAGGAATTGAAAGTATAAAAAACATACAACAGTTATGATAAAGAGCAAGTGTTTGTTTTGTACAAATTAAAATGTGACAAATGTTTCACTTGCATCATCAGCTATGATGAGACAAACTTAAGAGATGATCCTAGAGCCAAAAAAAAAAAAATGTTTTTAAACAAGGCACTAAGTACCTAGGAAAACTTTAAACATTTTTAAAACCTCAACAAGCTTATTTTTTGCTGGAACTGTTAATGGTACTACTATACCCATTTACTTTTTGTACTATAATATATATTATTGTATTATATGTACTATAATATATATATATATATATTGTATTATAGTATATATAAATCGGAACATTTGTGGGATACTTGGTGGAAGGTGGACCAGATAAAACTGTTTATAACAGAAGTAAAAGTGAGTGGTTTGATACAGAGCCGTCCCGGTGAGGGCTTTAACGGGGAGGGGAGAGGGTGTCGTATGTATTTTTTGGCAACTGCAGACACCAAAACAAAATAAAAAAGGTCCTCAATGTTTGAAATTTGCCAACTATAGTTCAAAACTTGCCGACTCGAATGCTAAATGTGCCAACTCAAATGCGTATATAACAGCTTTGAGGGGGGGGGGGGGGAACACCCCCTTGATACTTTTTGCATTGAAAATTAGTTTTTTTAGATACTTATGTCATAAATACAAAACAAAGAAGGAAATAAAATTATCACTGATAACAATTTATCATCACACTTTTCTGAAAAAAAGCTAAATGTATGTGACCCAGCTAACACACCAGCGTTGGGCCAACGTTGGCCCAATGCTTCTTGTAACGTTGGCCCAACGTTGGCATCCAGCGTTGGGCCGATTCCTTGATGGCCGCCGGGCATACATTGGCCTGATTACATTGGCCCAATGCAGTTTAGCCAGCATTTATCCGACGATATATTTTATTAGGTTCAGTGAATTATAAACGCTACTTGTAACTAGCACGCAGTTAGTTAGGTCATTGTTAACATAAAATTTCTTAAATTTGTTTATTTTTAATGTATTAAAAAGATTGCAATTGCAATCGACGTATGATTAAAGCTATTTAAATTGTTTTAATCAAATGCAAACTGAAATGTGTTTGTTATTTCATTCAAGCTAAATTTATTTTCAAGGTGAAAAACAAAACATTTTCAATAAAATGAAATGTATATCAGATAATATTAAAACTGTTATACAATAATCTAGACATTATCTTCGCCATTTGCATCACTGCCTTTGTCCCAAAGTTCCGAGTGGCATGCATAATCAATCCTCGCACCATCTGACTTTTTTCGGTCGTACAATTTACGAACCCACGACTTCATTTGATCGTTTACTTCCGCTTTTGAAACATCTTTTGCACCTTGTCGTAAAAAAAATACATTTAAATATTATTAAATAACTTTGTGTTAAAACATTTCAAAAACTTTAGTAGCCCTAAAAAATAGATTAACTACAGTTTAAAAGAAATTTGTTGGGCAATCATTAAAAAGACAACAAATGAAACCAATTACATTCTATTTACATTTAAACCAAATTTTATCTATTTTTCGTAAAGCCAACTTGGGTTTCCTAAAAGTTAAAACCTTAAATAGGGTTACATTCAGTTATAACTTAAGTATAAGTTAAAACTTACATGTGTATAAGTAAATATAACTGAATGGCCCTATACAACATAACTATTATCATGTTTAATATTTATTGATCACTAACCATAAACAATAGATTCATGTTTTTCATCCCTTGCTTTGTCCTCCTCGACCTTCACTGTTTACTTTGTTGATCCACTTCTGTAGCCATCAATTAACAGAAAATGTTGCTCACTGTTTCTTCAACAACTCGTCCATCAATCAAAACAAGATAAATAATCTGAAAAGTTTAAAAATAAACCCATAAGATCAGATAAAATATTTTATTAAAAGTACACTGAAGCTCTTTCAAGTAGAACCTGCTAAAGATGTTATAAAAATGGTATGCAATGGCAAAAATATATTGTCAGTTAATACCACAGCAACATCTGAGGAGCGCAGCGGTGGATTAATACTTTTATAGCCCTGGATCTAGTATTTTTTGGAGGCTTTTTTTATACTCTACAGTGTAATAATGACTACTAAAAAATATGTAATATTTAAAATTCAAAAGCAAAAAATACATTATTTACGTCGAGACATATTAATGTTGATAAACCAGGTGACATTCTTCGCATAGGCAAATTGCTATTCTGTTGTTCACTCACATTACTAACTAAAAGTAAATATAACAAACGTTAAAAACTTTGAATGAGTCTTGTTTTGCAGTGACGATATATATATATATATATATATATATATATATATATATATATATATATATATATATATACATACATATATATATAATATATATATATATATATATATATATATATACATATATATATACATATATACATACATATATATATATATATATATACATATATATATATATATATATATATATATATATATATATATATACGCATATATATATATATATATATATACATATATATATATATATATAAGTCTATATATGTAAATATTAAAAATAGTATCTTTATATTATCATGTATAATTATGTATATTTTAAAGAGTGCTCAGTACATAAACTAGAGCTATATAGTATATATTACTTTTACCCGCAGTATCAGAAATTAGCTAAATGCTAATAGTTATAATATTATTTGCTATAAATATATATAATATTATTTGGCAAATAATATTATATAAAAAATATAAATAGCAAATAATAAATATAAATATTAGCATTTAGCAAATTCCTGATACTGCGGGTAACAGTAATATATACTATATAAATATATATATATATATATATATATATATATATATATATATATATATACATATATATTATAGTATATATTATACCTACATAATAATATATACTATATAATAATACATATATACCTATGTGTGTGTATATATATATATATATATATATATATATATATATATATATATATATATATATATTTATTACAACAATTATAAATGTATTCTATAAAATATATATATATATAATATATATTATATTACATATATACCTATATAGATGTATGTATATATATATATATATATATATATATATATATATATATATATATATATATATATATATATATATATATATATATATATATATATATATATATATATATATATATATATATATATATATATATATATATATATATATATATATATACTAAAACTAAATCTAAATAGATCATAATATTATCTAAAATTAACAATAAATTTTTTAATAAAAACAACAGAAATCTTGGTTTAAGATTTAAGATTTATGACGAAACTAATAATATTATAGATATTGTATTGAATCCTTTGTAAGTGTAGCTGCACAATTCCTTGCACGCAACGCTCTAATATCTTTGCAGAACACTCAAAAACTACTTTGCTTTTTCTATTAATTTACAACGATGCCATTATAAAAAGCAAACTATTTTAAAATGGAGATTGTAATGCTATATATAAATGCTTTGCGTGAATAGCTCGATAAGCCGCAAGCGTAGGTTTTTCAAAGTAAGTTGGCCCAACGTAGAGCCAATGTGATGAAAATCTACGTCGAGTTACATTGCGTTGGCACTACGTTGGGCCAACGTTAGTCATCCAATCCAACGTTAACCCAACGTTGGGCCAATTAAGCATGTGTTAGCTGGGGAAGAGTATGATATCGCATTTATCCAGCTAAAACTACTCATCTATTGCAACCATTATATGTTGCTTTTTTTGCTCGCTTCATTATTAGAGGTTGATACTTACTGATTGGAAGTCACATGACGGAAGGAAACAAAAAACTACAAAAACTTTTCAACATCTTTTGTCTCAGTTAAAGGAAAAAATGTCACAAGATAAAGACAAGAAAAGATAGTTAAACAAGCTCATCTAATTGATAGTGGGGACGGTTTTTTTATTTGTTTAATAAAGATGATAAGGATTTTTTTTGGTTGTTATATACCTTGTTTTTATTATGATATTCGTTTGATTTTGTTTTATTAACTGGAATTATATAAGTATAATTATATAGAAAGTATTTGTAAAAAAACTTCATAATGACGAAATTTAATATCATTCTTTGTTTATTTATTTAAAAATATCGATATTTTGATGAAAAACAATTCATACAGTTCTACGTTTCCAAATTGCCCCGATGTCGGGGTTATTTGGAAAAGCGGCAAAAAATGACTTTATTCCTTAATTATAAAGTAAAATTTGTCAAATCTTGAACAAAAGTGTTGCTTGAGCTTATTTCTATCCAAATTAACTGCTTTAGTGACTGTAATTTACTATAAAATAAGTTATCATAACTTATAATTATATTTCTTTCCCAATAGCCCCGATTTACAGTGCTGTATATATATTTACTATGAAAAATGCGGACTCAATACGAAATTGTCATTGGTAAGAGTGTTGCTTTAAATAAAAAGTTACTTGTATGAAGATCCATTTTTTACGGAAATAATTTTATCAAAACACTATGGAATCTATGTTACTTTTATTAATAGGTAAACACAGTTTTCAAAAAATAAGAAAAAAATTATTATTATTTACCGATAATAAAATTTGAGGGGTTATACCTCAAAAAATTTATGTGCAAAATTAAGGTTAATATAAAACATAAAATGCAATTGCAGATGTTAAGATAGCAAACTAATAAAGTTTTTAAAAATTTCATTCTGGGATTGAAAAACATTTATATGTTTGAGTTCCACGATATGAATGTTTTGCTGAGTTGTGTTATTTTTTTAGAAATATGTTTCAAACATGTTTTTTTTTTTGTTATTTTTTTAGAAACATGCTTCAAACACGTTTGGCTGTGTTATTTTTTTTTGAAATATTTACCAAACATGTTTTTGCTGTGATTCTAAAAAGTATGTATGCATTACATAGATATTTAATTAAATACAACAATTAAAAAAAACCCTAAAATTTCATTAAGTGTAAAAGTTCGTTCAGATTCCTTACTAACGCGCTAAAAGTAGGTTGTTATTAAATCCAAACATAGTTTCGGATTTAACAACGCTATACACTCGAGCATGTTTAATATTTATTTATAATGATACTGATACTAGCAATAAAATTTTTATTGAAAGGTTATCAATGCTTATCATAGATAGGCTGTCAATATTATTAAAACCTGGTGATATCAACAGAAATTCAAGTAACATTAATAAAATACAAAAATATTTGAGCTTGCTGAAGATGTTCTTAAATAAATTTTAACTTGTCTTGCCCAATAAATGATTCTTTTAAAGAAATTAATCTCCTGTAATGAACCAATGTTGAGTATTTTTTCTTCAATCAAAATCAATCAAAAGTTTCCATTTCTTTTTGTGTGAGAACCATTCAATGTTAATTAAATATGCTTATGAGTTATCACATCGAGTTTACAGATAAAGCATAATATGCTGTGAGCTCGCATTGAACCCTGAATCTCTTGTTTCTAAAACAAACGCTCTAACGGCTGCGTAACGGCCGCTAAAATTGAAATATCTTTATTTTAAAAATTTTGTTATAATAAAGATACAAAAAAATTTTTTCAAATTACTTTGTAGCTTCATTACAACATTTAAGTTTTCTATATAATTAAAGTTTTGCTTTGCCACATTTAATGTTGGATTAATCCCCATTTTGTAAAGTAAGCAAATGATGCAATTTCGTAAAGTAAGTAAAAAGTTTTTAGCCTTTGTTATCTTTGTTTTTCTTTCCAAAGAAAAGGGAAAACTTTGATATAAAAGCCAAAATTTAACTAGGACTAAAATTAATCTTCCTTTGGGGTAGAAAAATATTGGTTTTACTCTTCCATTATGTTAAATGTAAATTAGTGAGTAGCATTATGGAAATCTGTTTTTTACGCGTTCATAGTTCCACATTTACATGACCATGCAAGTGTTGAACTATGAACTCGCAAAAAATGGCTGGATTATAGAGACAGAAATCTTTTTTTTTAATTTAGGTTCTAAAACTTAGACTGGAACTCTTTATAAAAAGGGTTCTTTCAGCTCATGATATTACCATGATAAATCAAAATTAAACTAAAACAATCTACAACGAGAGAAAAGTTGTAGATTGTTTCAGTTTTTTCAAATTTTCTAAAAGACATAAAAAAAAAATAAAAAATACGCACACACAAATCTCAATACAACTAGAAAAAACAAAACAAATTTTTATCACAATAATATTTAAAATGTTTGTGTATAAGAATCACAATGTTTATGTGTATCTTGCGTATTACCCCAAGGTTCTCGATGATAAGACTTATTTAGTCTTAACAAGTCTTTCATAATATATTCGACTAGTGCTTCCTAAATTTAAAACTATTTTATTTTATTTATTTATTTGTTCATCCTTTTTAACAGAGTGTTATTTTTTCTGTTCTTTTGTTAGATGTATTTTAGCAGTATTTGGTTAAATATAATCATTTGTAGCGGAAATATATTTTGCTTATATTATGATGTGAAAAAAATTGTAGTTGTGAAAATATATAAAAAAATTAAAAAATAAAAATAAAAAAAATACACCCGTTATATAAAAATTGTTTCGAAAAGTTTTTTTCAAAATTGTTTTTATATATACCTTATATATACCTCAAGTTCGCAAAAGACCGTAAAAATTAAAATCTAAAATTTTCACGTTTAAAAGTTTATACAAGTTAAAACAAACTATAAATTTTTATTTTTCACTTCAAAAACAACTACCGTTTAAGAAAATAGTCAGGTGTATAGAAAAAGTTCTGATTCCAGTTGCTTTCCACCTATCAACTTCAAGCAATGGTTGTGGACTTCATGCAAAACCACTAGGTTTGTAACTTTAAAAATTGGTTAGTTTTACAGATATCTGTAAAATATGTGCTTACAACAGCCTAGTTTTAGAACCTTTACATAAATGATTTAAGACCCTTTACACATATGATTCAAAACCCTTTAAATAAATGATTCAAGACCCAGCATGTTTAAAAATGATCTTGCTGAAGCGTCAAAGAGAAAAACCCTAACCTTAACAGGAAATCTACTCAAGATACCCTAACCTTAACACTTAATAACTTATTTATTATTTTAGCTCGAATGACTCTGAATTAAGCAATTCTAGAAAAAAAATCAATTAAAAACATATCTGGTGTCTATCGTTTACTTTCACCAATGCATAATCCTACAATAAAAATCTTTCCGCCTATAATTTTCCAAAAAAATCAAATAAATCTAAGTATTAGAGGACTTACATTAGGGTAGTCGATCAAATTAGATGATTTTTTTAATACAGACCCTGTGTTTTTATTCTTTCAGGTAAGATACCTTCATACTTTCTTCGATGATGAAGACGTGGCAATTTTTGATGAAGTTTTGTTAAGATGTCTTAAAAACATCTTAAAATGGTTGCAGTTCAACAAAAGGCGTCTTAAATACGCCTTCAACTCAATTAAAAGGTCTAAATGAGATAAAGTGTGTGAGAGACGTTTTGAAGGTGTCTTCTGTTTGGTGAATACATTTAATCACTAATAAAGTATTTGAAAATATTGTTTGAGATAACTAAGTTCGATAACTAATATTTGAAGGCAAGAAAGGTGTTTGGACAATCAAAATACAAAAGGTAAAACAAATTTTATTCCAGAGAAATGGTGCGCAATATAGTGCGAAATATAAAATTGAATAAATTTTATTTTGTAATACGGTTCCTTAACAAAATTATAATTTCAGATATACTTTCTTATAGATTTTAAAATAAATAAATCTTTAAAAGCTTATGCGCATAAATCATTTTCCCACATTTAATTGAAGAATAAAACATTAAATACATTTGAACCTGTCATTTCGAAAAGGACATAAGCCCAAAACTTTTAACAGTTAGTTTATAAGTTTGAATTAAAAATTTCTGTATGATTTATGTTTTTTTTAAAAAAATAAAAAATACATAAGGTATACACGTTCTTTATTTATCTACTTCTATGTTTAATTTCTTTAGCAACCTAGACATTATTTTAATAAAAATCATATTTTTGTTGATTTTGAAAAGTTTTAGTAAATGGACTTGTGCCCTTTTCGAAATGACAAGTTCATTTAGTTTGTAGACATTGTCTCATTTCCATAAAAAATAATGTAATAAAACTCATAACCCTATTACCTTAGTAAAAACTTTCACAACCTAAAAGAAGTAAATTATCTATCAATAATAATAAGTGAATAATCAAGTTTCTACCTTAGATTGAAAGATTGAAAATTGAAGATAATTGGTCAACATAATTTGTCACAGCTAAAAATAAATCATTTTCTAAAGTGTGTCTTGTGTCAATATTTGTCTAATTTTTTCTAATTTCAATATTTGTCTAATTTTTTCTATTGCGAATCTGGAATACCTTGTTTTATGAGGTGAAAATGGAATTAAAATGAAATAAATAATAAAAAAATAAAATACTTTGTTTCTTTAATTGTTTATGAATCCTCGGAAAAAACTATTTTTAACTTAAATTTGGTTCTAATAAGCACGATAATTAGTAAAACTAATTATCGTGCTTATTAGAACCAAATTTACTACCTTTTGCTCTTTTTATTAAGGGAACTTGAATTTATAATAAAATAATGCCCTCAATACAAAAACAAATATCTAGCCTCAATATAAAATATTATAGATAAGACTTAATTATAATATTAACAGATATACTTGAATGAACTAGAAAATTCCTCTAACAACATAACTAATTAACCGCAAGGAAGTTGTTCGCACTGGTTTAAGAATTTTATTTCCAAATCAATGAGCAAAAATCTTTTAATATCACAAAAACGTCATCAATATAATGTATCTGTAACCAAACAACTTTTTAAAATTTGAAACGAAACTGTAAAAAAATCCTCAACTCATTCATTTCGATGGAGCCGAAAACCTAAGCTTTAAACATTACTTACTACTTAGGATCAAGAATTGTGGAAAACAATTTCATTAAATAAAATGTGAGAGATTTTAGATCGTACGTTACATGCCACTACATTGTATTTTTATACAAATGAGTGGCCAAAAATAATTGTGGAGAAAAATATTTTAAATATTAAATCATTTAAAGAAAACGTTTATTAATTTATTCAGTTAAAACAACTGAAAGGCTCTACGTTTTCGGACAAATTTTAGACATAACCATTATTTAAAAACGTATTTATTGTTGTTGATTTGTATTTTTTATTATTAATCACAGGCTGGCGACGCCGGGGAGGAGGGGGCAGAGGATCGTGCCTTCCCCAACTTTTTTCTAAAGGACCTTTTATTTTTCCCTTTTTTTAAAATAGAAATTTCACGATAAAGAGGAACTGACAAACGTGCCCCCCCCTCCCACCATTACCACCATTTTGAAAACCGTATCGTTGACCCTGAATCATATAACTCGTCGAACCATATAATTTGTAACCAAAATTAGCTAAGCAAAATTAATTATATAATTTAGTTAGAACAAGTTATTTGTAATGGTAACCTTTTATCTCCACATATCTAACCAGAAAACTGAGAAGCTGAACATAAATACCAGCAGGTACACAAGTGTATTTTTTAAGGGTTTTAAATTTGTTTTGATTTTAAAAATAATTTCTTTTCGAAAATTACATTAGAAGCTCAATAAAAAACACTTTGTTCTGCAAATTATACAAACACTCTGTTTTTCAAAATACCGTTAAAAAAAGCGCTAAAGTAATAACTTCACTAGTAATATGAAAACAAACTTTATAATATTATTACATTTATTTCACAGATCGACGTTTTTAGCTTTTAAATATTCTTTTTTAGCATCTAGTAAGTTTTTTTTTTATTTCATCTTCTAAGTTGAAAGGTTTTATTGGTTCCAATGATTTTAAATCTGACGATTATAGTTGTGATTGCTTTATTGATTTCCAATTGTTCACTTCGTAAATTCATTTTTTTTGGAAGCTTGAGCACTATTTTATTCATTCAGCTATTGATAGGATTGGACGCAGTTAAAGACAATTTTGAATTTTGCTTGTTTGGAATATTTGCAATTATATAATACAGAAAGTCATTTCGTTATTCTTTTTTATGTAATTATATCCTACTTCTGCTAAACTTTAGCAGAAAAGGAGTATGTAATCTTTATGCAAGAATTTTTTGAACTCTTAACGACATTAACTCTTAACAACTCTTAACGGCATTTTATACCGTTAATACAAATCCTATATCGATAATATATTGCTTTGCAGCAGCTGATTCCATATAAAATATTTTTGAAAAATTTAATAAGTTTCTTATTGATCCCTAATGCTTCGCTCAGTTCATTTGGACCAGATAATGCTTTTGTGCAAATACTTCTAGTTGTTGATGTTTCTGCTCCACTGACTGCGATATAAAAACTCTAAAAAATTTTCTTTTGAATTTTAACTGCTGAATTAATTTTTTTGCTGTAAAATTGTTTAATACTATCTGAATATAATACATGAAGTATGTAAACGGCACTTTAGAAATTTTATTCAAGCATGTAAAAGTAATATTTCATAGATAAATGTTCCTTTTTTTTAGTGTAAAACCACTTAGAAAGTTCTCCAAACACGTTATTGCAGTTGGTGTAGCCCTGCAAATAACTTCTGAATAATAAAGATATTCTATTTTAGGTGCTTATGGATTTGGTTATAACTTAAGTTTATGTCAATTAATATTGCAGGGGCCGCATGGTCATAACCTAATAAACTTTTTACCTCTAAACAATAAATTTTCATATTCAGTTTTGTCTAAAATACAAATATCCCCTCCTTTGTCGGCCTCTTTTATGGTAATTTTGAGATTAAACATAAGGGAGTTTAGTGCGTGAATAAGTTTAGTAGTTAAACTTTTTTTATCTTTCTGTAGTTGTGAGAAAAAAAGTGCGGTTATATCACATTCTACCAAGTTAAGATAACTTAAATAGTTTTGTTTTTTGACATAGGGGGAGACTAATTTGATTTTTTATGAAATAGATACCTTGTTATCTCTTCGATCTCAAAATAGAGTTGTTGGAGAGGGGTTGTTTTAAATCTTTTAAAAGCCGTTATGTGAATATTAAGGGACGTATTTGTAATTGAAGGAACAAAATTTAATTCTAAACTTATACTAGTATAAACAAAATATTTGGTTTTAAAGTAATTATAAGTACAACATAATAATATAATACATACACATACACACACCACTTTGCAGTATAGGTAATAAAGTTAAATATTTCCATAATACAAATACTGATAATATGGAAGAGTGAAAGATTCTTCAGCTTAATTTTAAAAAGATACAAAGAAATAGGTAGATCAATATTATAATTTAATATTTATAGAGATTCTAGTCTTATAAGGAATTCCAAGATTTTTGGAAACTTTAGTACCAACATAATCAATATGATGCTTCCATGCGATGTTCTCGTCAAGGAATACACATAAAAATTTTGTGATGCAATCTCTTTTTATTTTAATTTAGTCGATAAAAATATCAGGGTAATGCTGAGGGTAAATAAAGTTTTTTAGTTACCGAATGAAAAAGAATCTGCTTTGTTTTGTTAATATATCATGTAAGTTTATTGCATTTGAAACATTTACATTGAAACATTAATATTTTAATAAATTAGTATCATTAGATAAAAATAAATTAGTATCATCCGCAAACGTAATACTTAAAAGATTTAAAGCTTTATGCAAATCAATAATGTAAATTAAAAAAAGAAGTGGACCTAAAACTTATTCTTGCGGAACACTACATGAAATATCTAAAGGGTTTGTTTAATAAAAAGTACAAAGATGGTGGGATTAATCTACCTTAATTTCACTATCATTGCCCTTGTAGAAAATATACAAGAATTTTATGCAAATCTAAAAAAATAATAGACATATTGAAACTAAAAAGTGTTAAGTACGTTTGTGCTTTTGAAACAAAGTTAGCCAGTATTTATTTTGGAATGGAAACAACAGCATCAACTTACCACTTGTGTATAGCTAGCAACAGCATCAACTTACCTTTTGTGTATAGCTAACAACAGCATTAGCTTACTTCTTGTGTATAGCTAGCAACAGCACCAACTTACTTCTTGTGTATAGCAAAGAATAATTATTAAAACTTTAAATTTGAAAGTGAATTAAAACACTTATAATGATCAGATCATCCGCTCGTAATTATAAAAATGCTTACAGAAATACAACTAAACAAGTAAGTTGAATGCAAACTGATCTTTGAAAGTCCTAAAATTCATGGTGGGGAACTTAAGGGAGGTCAGCGTTCAAAACTTTTTGATATCACAGATGTTTTGTAAGATGTGATCTTTGTCACTAAAGATGATGTATCTTTCACTGAATAATGATGAATATCTTACTTTCATACTACAAACGTTTAAATGTTTGAGAGAAGTTAAAGTTAGTTGTTTAGGAATAACTTTAAAAGGCTTTTTCCTCAAATTAAGAATATCACCTGAAGAACAAGAATATCACCTAAAGAATACGCTTTAGTAAAATATGCCGAAGAATTTTTAAAAATAATATCAAATAATTATCCAAACAACGGGCTAACCTTTAGGATAGAACCGGCCTTTGAATCTGTTTATTATAGATTTGATCACTTCTAGGAAAATATTACAAGATACCCAGTTGTAATAAAAATTATTCTTAAAACTTTCTTTAACCTTTATTGTTCTTTATTGTTAAATAGGACTCTCGCCATACTTTATTTTTTAAAAAATCTTTTT
This sequence comes from Hydra vulgaris, assembly GCF_038396675.1. NCBI lineage: Eukaryota > Metazoa > Cnidaria > Hydrozoa > Anthoathecata > Hydridae > Hydra > Hydra vulgaris. Next base: position 21,970,364 of record NC_088931.1, read on the forward strand.
GAATAAGTATATATTAATTTTAATTGGACTAATTAAGTATAGTAATATTTTGTGGAAGATTTGGAATTTAAAACCTTATTATAAACTTGTTATATAAAATATTAAAAACCACAAATAAGAAATTAAATTTTTTTTTTTTTTAATTTGTAAATGAGTTATCGAAGCCAATCCTATTCAAATTCTGAGGATTTTTTTCGTTTCATATTTTAAAAAAGCAAAATTTATCGACGGATTTTAAACATGCCGCCGAAAAATTTGTTATTCAAAAGCTGCGACCATTGAAAGTTAATTGCTGGAGGTTAATTGGAAAATCACAAACTATAAATATTAGTAACTTTTTAACGAAAAAAGATTTTTTTTTTTTTAATGTTGTCTTTAACTAAAAAAGATTTTATTTCGTAAATCGTTTTAAAGTCGTTTACTTTAGACCTAGTTTAAGATCATAGGGAAAAAAATCGATTATTTTAATTGAAACCACAATTAGGAGAAGTGGACCCTAATTTTAAGTTTAATTTTGTTCCCAAGCTCCAATTTTTTCTTAGATATTTATTAAAAAATTTCAAGCACGATATTAGTATTAAAATATTTCAAGCACGCACCATTATTGAAAGTTATCTATTTTGAATACTAAAAATTCTGGACCTGCTTGTTTAACCCGCTTTTATTTTTTTAGACGTCGAAAATGCATTGAAAACGATGTATTTTATTTTTTTTTGGTTTAAATTATCTCCATTAGAGTGTACGGCTGAACAATTGATCAACTTATTGGTTGAAAATCCTGAGCTTTTTCAAAATTCATAAAAATTCTTTGTCTGCATGAGATTTCAGTTTGCGAGTAAAAAACTCGTGTTAAAAATTAAAATGTAAAACTCATAAAATTGTCATCTGGTCACTTGGCTGGGGCAAGATGACTTATTATGCGTTCTCTGCCTCCAATTTTGTAACATTTAAAAACTACCAAATACTCTAACTAAAGTAATACAAAATAAGCACGAGTCGCAAAAAAATTCCTAAAAATGTTACACCCGAAGGATCCATTGGTAATAACCGAAACCGAGGTACTTTTTTTTAAAACACAAAAATTTAACTTATGCGTATAAAATTACGTTAACAATATTTAAAAACATCAATTGGTATTTTAAAATACAATATATATAAATACAGTTTCGTTTTCACCCATTTTTAAAATTTTTGTTGAGTTGTTATATGTAAAGCCATCTTGCCCCATTTGCCATCTTGTTCTTTTTTCCTCTAAATATGTTATTTCTCCCCAAGAAAACTATAAATTGCTTCCTTACCAACTTAATGAAATCCACTATAAAACAGAAATTACAGTCAAGCACAATCTGATTAAAATGAGAATTTTAATAATAACAATTTTATTTTATGAATAAAATTGATTCGTTATTCTAAATTAATTTATCTGGTTCAATTTGAAAAATTTTCGAAGGTATTCTTTTTACATGAGCATTCGAATTAAAGAAAAAAAAGAATTCTTTATTTCTTAACTTTAGTTCTGGAGTTTTTTTAACATTTCAAAATTTCTCTTAATTTTAGTTTTAAATATATATCGTAAATATATCATAAAACTACGTTATGTAACTAATTGCATGTGACTTTACAAACTCATGACCTTTGTATGTAAACTAAAAAAAGGATGTTTACAAACGCTTCAAAGTTTTAGAAAATGGCTACAAAAATAAAAAAAATTCCTTCAGTTACGCACGCCAGTTTTTACGTTTATTTAGAGAGATTAAAGGACGCTAGTTAAAGACGTCATTAACATTTTAAGTTGAATAGAAAGTTGAAATAAAAGCTTGAGACAGCTGTAAATTTTAAATTTCTTTATATAAAGAGTAGTTTTATTTAAAATTGATTTTTTTTTTTTCACATTTAAAAAAAATGGCACATTCTTTCGCTGCTCAACGAGTTTTTCGACATTATGTCAATTTACTTTCAAAAAGATATATTAACAATGCAATTGCAGCTAGTGAAGTAGTTTTAGCAAAAAGTGACACTTTAGCAAGGCCACTGCATAGACAGCAAGGTAAGCGAATCTTTTAATTACTTGTTTGAAAAATAAATATATTCTTGAAAAAATTTTTGAATATTTATTTAGGTGATATTTTAACTAATTCTCGTACTGAGTTTCGTACCATACATCGGTATCAAGGGAAAATAAAAGGAGTAGTTCTCGATTGGTCCGGCACAGTTATTGATTGTGGAGTTTACGCTCCGGCTGTTGTTTTTGTCGAGGTTTTTCAAAATCAGGGTGTTCCAATAACTATTGAAGAAGCAAGGCAGCCTATGGGAATGCATAAAAGAGTTCATATACAGAAGATTACAGAAATTGAAGCTGTAAGAAAACGATGGTTTCAAAAATTTGGACGATTTCCAAATAATGATGATGTTGAAAAAATGTTTCAAGACTTCGTACCTTTACAGGTATTTATAATTATAGATACTATAATTTTATTTTTGCACTTTTGCATGTCTTATTACAGCTTTTTTTTTTTTTTAAAAAAAAGGTTTATTACATGTTATATTTTAAAAGAGTAATTAATTTTAGTTACAAATAATTTTAATTAAGGGATAAGGGACAGACAGTTTCATAGTATTATCTCTTAGCGGGGGCTTCAAGCTTTGTATAGCCATAATTTTTGAACGCTAAGAGATTTTATGAAATTTAAAATTTATCGATGAGTATAGATTTTGGTGAGAACAGTAAAAAAAATATGTTATTAACTTATTGCTCTTACGTTTGGGGCAGGAGGAGGAGGGGGTAAAAATTTTGGTTTTTTTTTTCCCCAGGCTCCTAATAAATCTTAAAATATCTTAGTTTTTAAAAAACCTTCTAAAAAGACCTAAATTCTCCTAAAATATACTTGAATTTGAAAAACACTTCTAAAATATCTAAATTTAAACTTGTTTTTTGAACTTTAAGTTTTCTTTCGAACATTCAACTTTAACTTCAAGTTTTTTTGTTGAAATTTTTGAATAGTATTTTTAATTCTTTGAATAATATTTTTAATTCCGTGTTATCCCTATAATCTCCTAAAAAAACCTTTAAAATCTCCTAAATTCTTCAAATTTTTTAACTCAAAAAAAGTGCGGCCACCATATATAAGTAGAAACATACAAATGTTTGGAGTTTTATGTAAGTTAGCGATCTCAAAGACCGAATAATGCATATTTCAACCCTGCATCCATAATTTACACATTGCTTAATAAATAAACAAGCAAGATAAAAAGTTTCCTCTCGTTTATTTTTTAGTAGTCCTTAATTAAACCAAAAATTAAAATAGCGCAAAAAATTTAATGAAAATCGCCGCGCTAAAGTATAAATTATATCCTATTCAACGGATTTAAGGTCAGTTTCCACTTATCCTTTATTTTTTAAAGAGAAAAGAGAAAAATAATCACATAAACATAAAAACCACATAAACAGAAAAACAATCACATAAACATTTGCTTCAAATTGTTTTAAGTAAAATAAAAAAGTCCTTAAGTACTTCTGCACAATTAAAAAAGTAAAAATCTTAAAATTTTCATTTTTTTAATTTTAATTGCTTTAAGATCAAAATTAATCACACAATCTTAATTTGTCATCGAAATTTGGAAAAAAAAAAAAAAAAAAATAGAAAATTGAGGTTATTTCAATTTATCTTAATGTTGGTATAGATTTCACTCTTAGCAACGCTCTTAGCAACCATGTTATGGAATTATAACACCTCTATTGCCAGTTATTTCTAGTGCAATTCCACCCCAATTTGTTTTCAAGTATTCTTTATGCAGTTTGCATAACTGAAAAAAAAAATTTTTTTTAGGAATTAAGTCAAGACTCTCGTTAGAACAATGCCTGCATGACCAAACGCAAAATGTGAATGAGTGTTTAAATGGAATTATTTAGACACGCTGTCCAAAATCTACTTATTGTAGCAGAAAAGTCGGGGAGACCGGGGCTAGTTGGCTCGGTTTTAACTCTATGAGCTCTGTAGCCCTAACAGTACATTTTTATAAAAATTTTAAAGTGTAAGCTTAAAGAGTATGGATTAGGGTATCTTATAAAATTTGCATTCATTTACAAAAAAAAATTCTTGGGGCCTTTCCGGGCCCTCAAAAAAAAAAAAAATTTGCGCCAACTTACCCCACCACGGGTTATGTTGCCGCAAACTATAAAAATGATTATATAAAATATTAGATTATATAGTCCGTATAAAAGCCAAACAGTAGCCCACCTTTTATCTGTGGAAAAAAAAACTAAAAAAAAATTTTTTTTAATTTTTTTGTAAGAATAAATATTTTCAATATTGTTAAAAATTAAAAAAAAAAAAAGAAAAAAAAATTTATAAAAATTAATATTTTTTTCCATAGTAAATGCTATGAGCCAACTTTAAGTTGGCTCATAGCATTGACAAATGACATTGACAAATCTTGACAAATTTTTCACGGGGTAATACCCCGTGAAAAATTTGTCAACTTACCCCGAAAGCTTTTTTTTTAATAAACAGTCTATAGATCCTGAAAAACGGCAGCTTTGAAAAAATAGTCTGACTCGATATAGTAAACCAATTGTGACTGGAACTTTTACAATAATTTTTTTTTCATACGACTAAATATTTTCTTTGTAAAGTAAAAAGGAAGCGATGTTCTAAAAGTTATGTTTTTGTACAAAAAACGCATAAATCTCAATATCTCCCATGCGCATGCGCGAATCCTGACAATACTACATTGAATGATGAAATGGTCAATAAGGAAGTTTCTGAGTAATTTTTGTCACTTTCTGATGAAAGGCTCTAAAGATAAACGCAGTTTGTCAACTTACCCCTGCGGCTAACTAGCCCCGGTCTCCCCTACTTACAATTGGTGTGTGTTCTGCCATCATAAATTTCAATGATGATATTAATTATATTGAAAATGTTTTTGGCTGGTTTAATATTCCACAAAAAAATTTTCTGAAAAAAAAAACCATTAAAAAGTGGCCATAATAAAACTTTAAATTATTGTAAATAGTCATCTAATATTTTAATTCATTGTAAATAGTCATCCAATATTTTAAACCATTGTAAATAGTCATCTAATATTTTAATTCATTGTAAATAGTCATCCAATATTTTAAATCATTGTAAATAGTCATCTAATATTTTAAAAACGCAGAGAAAAGTAAAAAGGTGTAAGAAAAGAGTTTATATTCAAAAAAAAGACATCAAAGAAACACAAACCCTATAATTCTGGATCCCATTGAGTTAGTTCTGGTTTTTACTTAAACAAGACTAGAGTAAACGGGAAAGGGGATGGGTAAACTGCTCTCCTTGTGATTTTTTTAAAATCAAACTATAGAATAATTAAAATGAAACAAATAGATAAATATACAGCCCAAATACTAAGTGACCTGACTTATTTATAAATGTATTCAATGTAATATCAAGTATAAAGGTACTCAATGACAGGACTGATTTCAGTCTTTTGCAAGCTTTCCATGACTACATGCGAGTAACTCCAAACGAAGTCTTTGTTTTATCATTTTTATACAAAAAAATTTTCGAAGCAATGAGGTAAATGGATTTATTATACCTCCAAAAGTATATTTGTTTATAAAATTGGTATATTATTTTAATTAGAGGAGTATAGATTTATATTTCTCTGAGTATTTATGTATTAGCACTAATGTATTGTTGTATTCGATGTTATATTATAATGTTTACTTCATCATATCTCAGCGTTTGTATACAATAACGTTTAAGATATTTATTAAGTATATCTTGATTTTTTTTGTTTACGATAATCAAATTGCATTTTACAAGACACAATTTACATAAAATTTATTTAAAACAATTTAACTATTTCCATGCTTACAATATGACTTAAAGGTGATATGAAAATGAATAAATTGCACAATTAAAGTATCCAATTTCCAATTATGCCGGATGTTTTATATTTCTTTTTATAGTGTTAACGTGTTTATAAAGTGGAAACAAGTGTTAGCACAAGTCTCCAACTACAAACATTCTTTGAACTTGTTTTATATATTTAGTATGACTGCTAAAAATTTTATATCAACTGATATCGAAACTACGAAATATAAAAATATGACCTGAAAATATCGGAATGACTGAAAATTGAAAACAAAATTTTTTTTAAATTAGTGCAATATTTTGCGCTTTACTTGTTTACTAAATTTTTGTTTGTTTACTTATCAATTTTTAATAAATTTCTTTTAACAAAATGTTCAATATTATTAGTTCGTGTCGCTATTCATTTGAAATAATCTAATTTTTATTAAAAGTTATTTTTCTCGCAGACAAAAATCAGTATATTCGCGGATGTTTCATTATACTTGCCGTATCCGGTATATTTGGCAAGATAATATAATTCATACCCGGTATATCTAAAAATGAATGCCATCTAGCCGGACAAGGAAAAAAACAAACGTATTCGTTACATCTTAAGTATATCGGTAAAAAATAATTGCCGTTAATGATAATAATAAATATTAGTCTCTCTATTTAAGATTATTTTGCAACAACAAATACTATATTATTCTTGGATTTTTCAATAACCTAAAAACAAAGTCTAAGTATTAATTCTAAATACTTTAGCTTTGAATAATAAAGTAAATAATTTGATAATGTTATACTATTCTTCCCAGCTCATACAAATGCATAGAGAGCTCTTGCCTCAAGTTGGATCTCTTCCCACTTTATAGAATTTCTATAAACTTTTGAAACATATGGGCTATAGAAATTTTATAAAATTCTGTAGAATTTCTATAGAATCTCTGTTAATTTCTATAGAAATTTCTATAGAACTTTTTTTCTACTTTTTTTCTATAGAAAAAAAGGTTTTATAGCAATTTCTATAGAAATTAATAGATATTCTATAGAAATTCTATAAAAATACTATAGGCCATATGTTTCAAAAGTTTACAGAAATTCTATAGAACTTTTTTACCTGGGCAGTGTCATAATTTTTTTTTAATTGGTTTATTTGGCCGTTAAAGAATGTTTACTATGCATACAAGTTGTATACATAGTGAACTTTCTTTAACAAGGTTGCTTAAAGTTTCAATAAACATAAATAATTGTTTTATAACAGTTTTTTTTTATGTTTATGATGTTGTATAAAAAATTTTTATGATACAATTAGCTTGCTTGTCTTGGAAATTATGCTGAAATGATAGACGGAGCAGTAGATACCGTTAAATACATGCAAAAAAGTATGAAACTAAAAGTTGGTTCCTCAACTGGTTTTACAATGGCTATGGTTGATGTTTTAAAAGAATACGCCTCAAGAGCTGGTTATAATCCGGACGCTATTGTAGCAGCAGATGAAGTACCTCAAGCTCGTCCATTTCCTTACATGGTGTGGATGAACTGTATACGCATGGATGTAAGTCCTATTCAAGCAGTGGTCAAAGTGGATGATACGGCAGACGGCGTTCGAGAGGGAGTTTTAGCTGGTTGTTGGAGTGTAGGTCTTGCAAGAACGGTATACAAATTAATTTATATTTATTTATGAAACGTGTTTTATAACTGTATTTTTTATTTTGAGTTTTTTATAAAGTTTACAGTTTAAAACTATTTTATTAAAGGGAAACTATGTGGCATTGAATCAAAAAGAAATTAATGAATTAAGCAAAGAAGATTATGAAAGACTTTTAAAAAAATCGTATGAAATACTTTCTAATGCCGGTGCTCATTATGTAATTGATACAATAAACGACTTGCCAGTTGTTATTGATGACATCAATCGCAGATTAGCTTCGGGAGAACAGCCGTAGGTCAGAAGTAAATTAAAACGATAAAAACCATTACTGAATTATAAATTGTTTGTTGGAGTGTCATCTGCTGGTTTCTTGTCGGTACAGTATACTTGATTATCTGGTATTTTTGATAGGATTAGCAGGAGATTTCAGATTTTTTTTTGTGCAAAATATGACAAATATAAAAATTCTTTTTATATATTTATAAAATTTTAAACAACTGTATTATTTCTTTTCTGGTAATTGATTTTCAGACTGAATTTATAAAAAATGAGCAGAACATATTTTTGGACAATCCTTATAAAATAATATTCTACTGTAAACAAAAAAACAAAAACATTTTACTTAATTCTATGAAATTAAATTACAAAAAGTTGCTGAAGTTTTAGTTTAAAAATGTCCTAAATCGCGTTTGATATTATTTTTCTGTCTCTATATAAAAATATTGTAAAACTTTCAAACTAATTTAAATCATTACAATTACGTCTTTATAGTTGATAAAGATTTTTTTGTTAGTAAATTTTGTAGATAATTTGTTAAATATGACATTTTATTAATTGTATTTAAGATTTTATTAGAATAGTTTTATAAGATTTCAAAAAAGTTATATCATAGAAAGATTATTTTAAAAGTTTTATCGCGGTTTCAGAAGTTTTAATTGCGGCTTTATTAAAAGATTAAAATTTTGTATTTTAAATGTTAAAATTTTAACTTTATTTCACCGTTTTTAATTTTTTATTAAATTTAGTTTATTTAAAGTTATTGCAGTGGGGCAGAAATGTCTCCCCAAGTTTAAAAAAAAGAAAATAACTTTTTAAAAAGATTCTTTTTCTAAATAAATCTAATTGTCGAAATTCCTTTTTAGGTTTTTAGGTTGTATTGACAGTATTGCTATTTACAGCTCTTCTTGTAAATTTAATTCCACAATATCTGATTCTTCAGTTGAGCTTGAAAAATTCATGTTTAGTTCTACTCCACTAAACATTTGTTTATTGATCCTTTCCAATATTTTATAAGCCAAAGTAACGGCAGCATTTTTCGACGAGTATTTGAAGTTTTCGTTTGATTATGAAAATTTTTACACAAAAATTAGTCAAAGAAATACTATCTTATCCTATAATGTTTTAATATCGAATTTAATGCAGTTGTTCCTGCTGCTGCCGTAACTCATTCGTGCATGTTTGCACAGAACTCATGGCAGCCATTACACCCGAGCTAATAGTGAAAAAGAGGCGCAAATATCTTACTTATGTAAACTTCAAATTATGTAATGTTAAAACATATATTAAGTTTTACAGTTTTACTTTAAAACTGCATGACGGCAAAATCTCTTTAATTTTGATTAATAGCATTTATTTGCCGTTTTATAAAGTCTTTTGTTTATTAAATAGTGTTAATACATTTATCGAAATTAGGCCTTAGTGGCCGAAGTAATTAGCTTGCAGCATTTGAAATGTGAAACAGCAAGTAAAATGCCATGGTTCAAATCTTTGCGCTTCCACTTTTTTTTTTTTTTAATCTTTTTTGATTTTTTAAAATAGAAAATAAAACATTTTTTAAGCTCTACCCAGCGGGCGCAGAACGTCCGCAGGGTAGAGCTTCAAAAATCTTTTCCAATTTTCTGAAATATAAAATAAAACATTTTAAAGTCTGCGTGTTTAACACAGATGAAAGAGACAACTTTTTTAAAAACACTATATAGAAACTTAGTAAAAGAAAAAATTTATTATTCTGAACCTTTTTTTTAAATAGAAGTTTACAATTTTACAATAATAAGTTATAATGTATTGAATAATAATCGTTAACTCAAAACAAAGATTTGACCGATTTTTATTTTCTACCATTTACTAAAAATTATTGAAATAAAACGTCTATATAAAGAATAAGCATAGAAAGGATCGGTGTGAAATAGACTTACCATGATTACCATGACAATGATCAGTATTATAAAGAGTCATGGCAAGTTCATTATTTCACATATTTTTAATTCTAATTCCAAATGTTTTTAAATTTTTTATACCAATTGTAATTAATCAGCTTATTTCAAGCGGGTATTCTAAATATTATTTAGAATACCCGCTTCGGGTACTAATATCCAAACCGCTGTTAAATAGCGGTTCAAAGAACGAGTACAGAAGCGTTTAAAATTTTTTAAAGTTAATTTTGTCATATATTGTTTTTTTTATTCATAACTTTAAAAGGTAAATAATATTTATAGTGTTTCTACCGCTTACTAAAAAATATTGAAGTATGGACTAAGTATAGAAATGGTCGGTGTAGAATAGACTTACCAAGACCAGTATTTTACGGATCCAAACTGGTAGTAATAACTAATCACTTCATTGATTTGTTATTACTACCGGTATGGTAGTAATGACAAATCAATGAAGTGATTTGTTATTACTACCGGCTTACTTTATCTGTAGCTTTCGAAAACATTCGAAAGTTACAGATAAAGTAAGCCGGTAGTAATAACAAATTGTTGTTTGTCTTACTTTATCTGTAACTTTCGAAAACATTCGAAAGTTACAGATAAAGTAAGACAAACAACACAATTTAATTAACTTATCACAATAACAACTAATTTATAATAAGTATAGCACTAGTAAAAACTATTTTGTCTTTTAGATGTTGTTTTGTCTTATCTTAAATAAAAATACTAAATTGTTTAGTCTTTTCACGAAATGTGTATTAAAAAAATTAACAGTCGGCAAAACTGTAATTTTTAAAATAACCGGTTATTTGAACAAAAATATCCGAATATTGAATAGCAAAAAAATTAGTCGAATATAACCGGTTATCGAGTAATCGGTTATCAAGTTTGGATGTTCTAAACGTTAGCAAAAGTAATTAAAGAAAAAAAAAAGAAAAGAAAAGATCTAAAACAAAAAACCCCATAAAATTTGATTTCCAAGTTGTTACTGGCGTCAATATAAACTTATATAGCTTATATTTTTCTGTTACCTTCACTGATATCTCGGCCACACGATTTAAAACAAGTTTTTAAGCTAGTTCGAAATAAGGTATATGAAGCATAGCCACGAAAAAAATGACTCAACTTTGAGAGCTTTAAATTAACTAAAAATAATACAAAAAAGTAAACTTTCTAAATATAAACAAAGCTTAGAACCACTTTTCATAAAAAAATAAACAAACGTTTTCCTGAGAGATTATTATTAAAAATAATGTCAAAAGAACAACTCAACTGTGAACAAATTTTGCACATTTACTTAGAAAGTACTGTATCATCATCTAGAACATTATCTAAACTAGGCAAAGTCAGTCTGTTTCTTAGGTTCTCAAATATTATAAGGAATCTTTATCCATCAATTCCTAGAAAGAAAGGGTTTGAGAATAAAAAGTTGGTCTCGGAAATTCGTCGTTCATAATTGCAGACTCTAGAAATATTGACTACGAAAGAGCAAAAGATACAGTAGATCTTATTCTTTTGTGCAAAAAGTCAAGAGTTTTTAAAGTATTCACTCTTATTGCAAGATAAAATATTCAAACCGTACTGAATAGCAGCAAAAATGTATCAAAACAAGCGCAAGAAAACTGTAAGACAATATTGTGACAAATTTCGATGGCTGTCTAACTCTTGATGATAAAACTTATGTCAAATTAGACTTTCGACAAATAATAAATAAATAATAAATCTGGTCACAGATTTTATGCTGGCATTAAGCTTGGAGATGTCAGCAATAAATATAAATATACAAAACTGGATAAGTTTAGCAGAAAATGTATGATTTGGCAAGCAGTTTTTAGCTTTGGCAAAAAATGCGAGTCATTTGTAACCTCAAAGTCAATGAATGCCAAACTCTACAAAAAAGGGTACCTTGAAAAACGTCCTCCACCTTTTATAAAATCTCATATTGTTCCTATAAGAGTTTGGCCTTATTTAGCAAGCTGTCACTATGCTGAAGCAACATTAAATTGACATTAAAAAAATTTTGGGGCTGTAAGTTTAAGTTAAATAAGACAAGGTAAAGTTTCCGATAGCACTGTATACATACAAAATTTGTAGCAATCCAGTACATTTTTTCCAAAAAAATAATATCAATTTTCTGAAAAAATATACGCAAGAGGAGGGTGAGGTGATTGTAGTGAAAAACTATCCAGGAAAATAGAACTTAAACCGCTATTTCTTCGTTATTAACAATATGAATTTTTATAATATTTTATAATATTTATAATGGAATGACAGGAACAAATAGAAAATAATATTCTTATCATTTTTCACGTTTATATTTTACAGCTAATATCAATAAAAGAACCAAACAAATATAAAAGAATAAAACAAATATAAAAGAACAAAACAAGTATAAAATAACTAAAATAATTAGATAGATCTCAAAGAAGTTTAAACATATTTAAAAATACAGATAATTAGATAACACCAATTTTAGTATGATAACTATATTAATTAGTTAAAAAGTTTCAAAAGTTTCAAAAGTTATAACTTTTTTTAAATAACTATTTTAACCATACATTTCTTAGATAGTTAAGTAATTCCGCAATGGTTGAGTAAGCTAATTTAGACCTACAGTGACCCTACTTAGTGAAACTTGCACGGGGTCAACGTGAACTCGTTAAGGTGGGCACACTAGGAAAAAAAAACATAAAAAAATAAAAATTGAGTATATATATACTTTTTAAATGGCATTTTATACTCTTTCCAATGATCTATTATTTGAGAGGTCTTTTGAAGTATAAAGATGAAAAATTTGGATTTTAGAATAAAAGTTTGTATTATTTTTCTTTGTATTTAAGTTTTTAAATAGCATTTTCTGCGAAATATGATTTTCATGCAATTTTAAGTTTTTCAAATCTCATATTTTCATGAATATTAAACTTTATGACTTGAAATTTTATGGAAACATTCTTCAAACATATACCTAAAAACTGAGCGGAAAGAAATTAATGACTCATTATTTAATTTTTCTTATTTCAATTTTGTATTTGGGTAGAGGGTTTCAAAGTGTATTTTTTTACGTTGGCCGCCATTATGAGTTTTTAAGCCTGCCTATAGTTTTTTTTTTGCTCATTTTCTTTATATATATGTAATATATCATTGTACTAAATTTCATATTATATGCATAAGTTTTTTTTAAATTATTGTGTCCCAAGTTTTTCCTAATTTTGCTCATAAAACTGTAAAAAAATACAGACTCAGCCTTAAAAAATGCCCATTTTGTTATAAAATTATACTTTTTAAACTCGTACTAATTTCTAGTATTGAAAAATTGATATTAGAACGATTCGCTATCACCATAAAAGAAAATAGCTTTTTTCTAGGGGTACCACCTTAAACAGCGTATATCAACATACGAGCGTATGTCAACTGCAACGTTAGCACAACGCAATCAACTTTATATTAACAGTTATCTAACTTATGACAACTTAAGTACCAACTTCAGTCATGACACTATTGTTTTTAAATAAATTTTTATCTCATTTAAAATGGTACAGAATGTATTTTCAAAAGGAAGACATTTGTTCGTAGATAAACAATAAAATTTTTAGGTTGTATATTTTTTTCAAATATATTAAATTCATTTTATTTGTTTTACAGAAAAAAAAAAAAAAATTTTTTTTCTAAACAATAAAAACAAAAAGAAATTTACGGCCAAAAAAGAAATAACGTAGTATACGGTATTGTGAAAAAGTTAAAAACCACTAAAAAAAAAATATATATATTTTTATCAAATAAAATTAATTTTTATTCTAAATATAGTAAAATATTCTTTTTTTTTCAAACATATTAAATAGAACACGAGATAAAAAGATGTTTTTTTTTGAAAATTAATTAATAGAGCCTATAAAAATAAGGATTAAATATTATGTGTTAATTTTTTAAAATATTTTTTGTGAGAAAAAGTTAAGAACCACAAAGAATTTTTTGTGCTAAATGCAGCGAATACGTCTTTTTTAAATTTATTTTTACCTTTTTTGTTTAAATATTCCAATAATGACCTGAGTCGTTACCAAAAAACCAATAAAAGTATTAAAAAAAAAGTATTTAGTTTCAAATAAAAAAAAATTCTTTTCTTTTGAAAAAATGAGCAGAAAAGCTATTACCTATGACGATCGTGTAAAAGTGGTGCATTTTCACCAGGAAGGTAAAACCGCTCTGGAAATTGGAAAAATAATAAAGCGATCACATAGTTCGGTGCTAACAATCATCAACAAGATTCAAAGAGACGAAATCTTACGTTGGTCACCATCGTTCTGGAAGACCGCGTTTGACGACACTTAATGATGATCGCCTTTTAATCAGGTTGGCAAAGAAAAATCGAACTATGCCGTCGCATGAATTAAGAAGGAAATGGAAGCTTTCAAATGGATGTCAAAAGCATCGGCATCACTTGAGCGTAGAAAACTAATAGCTAACAATATGTTATGGAAAAAAGCTGTTCTAAAATCATGACATACTAAACAACATATAAAAAAGCGAATCGAATTTTGCCAAAGCGTCAAAGAATGGTCTAAAGAAAAATGGAGGATGGTAATGTTCAGTGATAAGATGAATATCGAGGTTGAAAACCGAAAAGACCCAAATTATAATTCGCAGGCAGTCTTCAGAAAAATATATAATCTCGATTGTATCGTTCAAAGAACAAAACAAGATAACGGGTCGGTTGAAATATGATGCTGCATGACATATTATGGTTTCGGTATGTTTAAATTATTTGACGGTCGACTCAACTCTATTTATTACGTCGATATTTTAAATAACAACTTGTTACCACCAATTGATGCACTTGAGCAAAGCGTTCCGTTCATTTTTCAGCAAGACAATGCGCCATGTCACAGGGCTAAAATTGTCTCTAAACAGTTCGAAAGCAAAAATATTGAGCATCTAACTTGGCCACCAAATAGCCCAGATTTAAATTGCATTGAAAATCTTGTACTTGGCTTGATAAAGAGATTGCCAAGAAAGCACCAAGGAGCCTTGAGGAGTTGCGCAATATTTTACCAGCAATACTTGGAAATGTTCCCAAACATATTTTAGAGAATTTAATAGACTCGATGCCGAATCGTATAAATGAGTGCTTAAAAATTCATTATAGAATTACGCGGTATTACGTAAAAATTTCCGTTTTTTGTTCTGTGGTTCTTAACTTTTCACAATTATATTAAATAAAACTTACCTATAAAACTTTAAATACATTTTTTTAAATTTGTTTAAAAGTTTTTGTCATTATTATTATTTTTTATTTTGTTTGTCTATTTTCTAAAATTTATTATTAATATTTTTTTATCAGAAAAATATATTCGACTAAATAAAAATTTAAAAATAAAAATAAATCATGATTTATTTTTTGGTCTTAAATTTTTTACAATACTGTAGTTAGATAAACTGCCAAAAAATAGGTTGTTTACCCTATACGGATAAAGCTAATTTCCTTTTACAATTAGTTTTGTTTTAAAGAATTGTTTTGAATTAAATAAAAGAAAGCGATAATTTTAATCTCTTAAAAAATTATCAAGTATTAAGCAAATCTTAAATTTAATTCTCATTCGACGCAAATGTTACGTCATTTAAGAATTTTAATGAACAAAAACAAATTCAAGATAAAAAAAATAGTAATCCGGATAACTTTTCCAAACGAAAAGAAAACCAAAGCTGTTTAGGGTCAAGTGATTGCAGACTAGTCAATTTTTATAAAATACAATTTATACTGTTTTACATATAGGTTAAGAAGGTTGTCTAGCGCTGTATGAATAAATTTTTAAATATTAACTTTTTTGGAACCAACTTTGTGTTTTCTTTGGCTGTTAAGCATTAAAAATTGTTATGCCAAATTAAAAGCATGTAATTTATCCATTTCTCGACAATTATGATCAAATTTATAAAATAGAATAAAATCTTCTGATTTTAGTTTTAAAGATTTTAAGCTAAAAAATATTTAAAAAAATAAATTAGTGTAACATAGTTAAAACATTAAATAAATAGAACAAAACCATTTTCATATCAGACAAATATGTAAATAGGAGCTTTTAACTTTTTGTTTTTTTTTCAAACAAAACTTGAGTTTTAGTAACTCTCAAAAGAAAAATTTCCGTTATGCTTAAAAAGTTATCTAAATTATGCACAAATCACGTGACAAAAAAGGATAACAATAAATCAGTGGTTCCCAACCCTGTGCCCGCGGGTACCATGGCGCCCGCGGAACGACTTGTTTGAATTGGCGAAAATTTTCACTGTTGAATAGTGAAAAAGTTTTCACTATTCAACAGTGAAAATTTTTTTCATAAATATTGATTTAAAATGTTAAATACTTTTATTTATTTGTTAGAGTTTTAATTTCTTTCAATGTCTAGGTTTACTAAATACGTTCATGTTTGCAATTGTGTATGTTCGAGTGGTTCCTGTACTGACTGTACTTGTCACACCTTGTCTAGTTGAGAGCCTGACGCTAACCTCGAACGGGGAGTGATATTCGCATACCAGTTCTTGTACACACAGAAAACCTGTAGTACAAGTAGCCACAAGCTCGTACCGTCCTGATTAAAAATAGGTGGTGCCCGCTACCCTACCGATTCTTTAGAATGTGCTCTAGAGCACAAAAAGGTTGGGAACCCCTGCAATAAACAAACACAACTTTTTTTTACATATAAACTATTAGTTATTTTGTTGAAACTTCTTATATTTTCTCAATTTTAAAAATTTCTTACAATAAAATTTATTTAAAGAAGATCTCTAGTATGTTGAATATTTAATTTATGCTTCTTTTAATCATTTCCATAACTTCATTTAATGTGAAAACAGTTCTAATTAGACTAGAGTTTGTTAATTATTACCTCATGTTTTTTTCAACCTTTTTGTCTTCAATGGGAGAAAATCTATTGTTATTTTTAACATTTTAAATATGTTTTAAAAATTTTTACTTCAAATGTTTTTGATTAACTTTTTGTTTTACAGCAATAACTATCAATTTGATTAATCAGATTTACTTCTGTTTATTTGTTTTTTGGAGGAGGGGGGTGGGAGGGGGGGCACATATTCTTAATGAAATCAGCGTTTTAAAAGCATATTTGAAAATTCGTTTGTGTTTATGAAGACATGACGTCTAAAGTAAACTATTTTTTAATCCAAACGTTAATCTGCATACTTAATCCTTATAATCCAAACGTTTTATTGTTTTCATATTGTTAAATTATTGTTTTGTTTTGTTTTTATTTCATTAAATTCTTATGTTTTCAAATTCAAAGTTTTGTCATATTTATTTTCTTATATATTTTAAAAATAAAAAAGTTAACGAAAACATGTTTCATTAATTAAAGTTTAATATTTATATACTTACGTGTATGATATTCAATACGTATATAATATAAAATTTTTTATAATAATATTTCAATAATATTTTTATTTTTATTTTTTTACAATGTTTTCAATATAATTTTTTTTATGTTTTCAAAAATTTTTATTTTATTTTTATTTTATAAATTTCTTTTTCAAAAGTGATATTATAAGACACCTAGATAATATGAGTCCCTCTAATACATCTCCATTAGGGTGACACAAAATAGGGTCGAAAAATAAAAATTTTCAAAAATCGATAACCACAGTTATCTGTTCTACAATATTCAGTCTTAATAATCACTTGAAGTATGCCACTCTCGAACAGACTCGATGTGACCTGTATGTATAAAAAAAAGCCAACTCTTCTTTGTAATTAAATCCTCTAATCGACTATCACTGGTAGCAATAACAGCAGAAGGAGCTTCTACAGAAATATCTGATAATCCAGGAACAGAAAATTTTAAAAGTTTCTCAATGATTAAACGCTTATCATCTGCTTTCATATGAGGATTACCTAACGATAGTACGACAACTTTAGAAGACAAATACCATGTGTGGTTTTGTCTCCTAAAGATGTCGTACTCATGCTTTTCTGAAGTGAGTTTCCAACTTCATAATCCCATTCTGTTTAAATTGTTTAATTAATTTCGAATGCATTAAAATCATTTAAAACAACATGCTCTACTATGCCTGATTTAACAAAGGCAGGTCCATAATAAAAAGCAACAATAAATCCTACCCTTGAGACCATATGTCTCTTTTCAGGAGTCAGATATTCAATTTCTGTGGATGTCATATCAAGCATTAGAAAGTATGTTGTATAAGTATAGGCTGATTGATGTGAAAATTATTTAATTTCTCAGATTACGCTAAATATTCAACAAGATGCCTATAAGCATTCCTTAAGTATTCTTATTTTTATTTAATATCCTTTAGAAAGTATGTTGTATAAGTATAGGCTGATAGATGTGAAAATTATTTAATTTCTCAGAATACGCTAAATATTGAACAAGATGCCTATAAGCATTCCTTAAGTATTCTTATTTTTATTTAATATCCTTTAGAAAAAAGTAAATTTATGGAAAAACTAATTTATTTTATATTATTGTTACATACCAGGGGAAGATTTCATGTTCTAGTGCTTTAGTTACAAACTTTTTAGACTTCAAATAGAGTTTGTAGAGATCACTGCCAACAACTTTTCGATAAAATTGTTACCCATTTATTCTGAAAATCTTTTAGCAACTTATTTGCAAGGGCTTTAGATTTTTCCTTTAAAATTGCCTTAAAAACCGAAGTAATATTTATCTCGGCAATATGATGTCTACACAATAGCCAAAGAGATCGTTTACCAAGAAATATTGCTATAGTAGTTATTGCACCAGATTTCCAGCCAGTGTTACTTACTGTGTGTCAAAACAGAATCCTAAATATTGCAGGATTTTATAGTCACAAATTTCAAAATGTTTGAGGAGATTCATTATATTTATAGTCATATTGATTCCCTTAACACTATCAGTTGGCACAACACCAAGTAAAAGATCATCTTTGGTTTCAAACTCTCGGCTTGTTACAGATACTGATAGTCTATCTGCAGTAGTTGCCTGTCTAGTGTCTTCCTCAATATGCTTAAAAATTTTACCATCAAATTGTAAAACTAACATCTTATTAGCCATTAAATCAATAGATTCGTTACGTATCTGGCCTCCTTTCTCTTCTAAAAATCTATAACGTTGCCTTCTGATAGATTCTCTGCTTAACTTTAGTTGTTTAACATTTCCTCCTAAATAGTTTACTATGCTTGCAATAAGAAGGGTTTGATCTAAAATGCTGAGACCGGCCCTTATACTGTTGGAAGTTGTTGGTGCAATGAGACCCTCACTGGTTATCTCTTTTTCTACTCTGAAGTATGCTGGCCTAAACTGATGCTTACTTTTTGAGCTTGCTTTGTGAAAGTTAACATTTTTATTTGGGGCAAAAACTTCCGACTCAGCAATTACACTTCCAACATCTAAATTAATATAAAGATTTTTTGCTCAGTTATACATTTACGTCAAAAAATTAATAAATTTACCAAAAATGCCCATACATTATTAGAAAAAATTGTTTATATTTTCTCTTTTTATTTAATCAGAAGTTGAAATAAATATTTTTATGAGCTTAACAAATTATATTTTGATATTACTTAATTGTGATTCAACTCTTGTTATTTTAGGTTTTGTAGGTTCCTCATCTTCGAAATTGAAATCTATATCATTGTTAGAAAAAAAGTTATGTTTCTATTTTCTTTTTTCATAGATTTCCTCTTTATTATCACAAATTATTGAATCGTTGCTCTTCTATGCTTGATCTTTGTATTCTTATTTCCTTTATCATTTATCAATCTTTTTCTGAAACTTGCTTCAAGCTCTGTATCAATTTTAGAAGATATGATCATATTTCTGTTAGTTCTGTGTGAAAGATTGTTAAAACACTTATCGTAAGATAAATTTGAATAAAAAAACAAAGTTTTTAAAAAACATAATTTTTTATATTTTGGGAAAAATTAGAATAAAAGAAGAATAAAAGAAAAAATAAAACCTGTTAAAAAATTCTCCGAAATAGGATTTTTATTGAACTTAGAAAATTGTTACAAAGCGATAATTGGAAAAAATTTAAAGTATATTAACTAATCAATAAAAGTATTTTATCTACTGATTAGGGGTCGTCCATAAAATGCGCCACCCTTTAAGGTTGGGGGGAGGGGAGAAGGGATGGTGATTTTGTGACGACTCGTACGGAACTTGTAACTAAAGAGTTACGTAGTTGTGACGGGGGTGAAGGGGGGGGGGCAAGGGTCTAAACGATCGAAAACTGCCTGACGTAATTTGTGGACGACCCCTTATCAAACTGGTTTCGAAAAAAGGTTATGATGAAAAATGTTTTAACTGTAGCCACAACAAGTAGATGATGAAACTCTTTCAAAAACAAAACAAAAAAAAAAAAAAAAAAAGTTTTTAAAAACTTTGCGCATACTAAAGACACCAATAAGAGACTTAAATTAACAAACTTAAAACTACAGCTTTACGAATAATTAATAACATATAAACTATTCAAGAATTTCATTTTTAGAATGTGATAATAATAAGCTGCAGATATAATAATTAGGGAAATGATTATTAAAATAATTAACAGAAATAATTTCAAAAATTTTTAGAATATCGCAAAAAAATTTATTAAAAAAAGTTTGATGGTCGTAATTTATGTTGTTTCGAAATAAATATTATTGCAAAGAAATTCTCTAATATATAATGTGTCTATTTTGTTACATTACAAAAAAAATTGGATTAGGGCGACCAAATTTTGAGCCTAAGGGCGCTTAAACATGTGCTTAAACAACTATCCTACTATGTGTAACAAAAGACGATGCGACAAAGTGCAGGAAGAAAAAAAAAAAACTAACATTAAAAATTTTTAATGTGGATAAATATAATGTAATACTTTGAAATATTATAATTTTAAATAAAAATAATACCAAACTTAAGTATTTGTAAGTTTTATTTTTTAATATTTTGATTAAGGTACCCCAACACGTCACGACTGCTGACTGCTGACTATACCCAGTAGGCACGCGTCGTCCGGAGGATGTCTCATGGACGTCCAGACGTCCGACGGACATCCCCCGGACGCCGCACAACTAAGTAGAGATAATAAGCATACACGCGTTATCTCCAGGCGGTGTTAATACAAACGCTAGCAAGTTTGCTACCACTGCAAATTTAAAAAACGTTTAGCATGAAAAACTTTCAACATGCACGTTTGAAGTCATTAATTATTTATGACTTGTTTTTAAGTTAAAAGTATTTCCAAAAACAATTTGCAATACAAACAATTAAAGCGATCTTAATAGAAAATCCGCATCAAAGTTTTCTTTAAATTTAAAGATGACAGATTGGGAGTTACAAGAGACGCTTTTTTTTATAGCATACGATGAAAATATTATTGATGACGTAGAATTTGAATTACTATACAATAATAATAGATCTAAAAATGATTACTCTTATCGGAATTACAAACATTTTGAATTAGATGAATTAGATGATTCTGAAACATGGCCAGAATTTCTTTAAAAAAAGTAGAAATCTATAGATTGAAAGAAGCTTTGGAAATTCCAGATATTTCAAAGACATACAACCATTTATCTATAACTGTAATCAAAGCTATCTGCATCTTTATGAAACGATTTTCTTGCACTTCAGATATTCAGATTTTATTCTGAAGTTCGGTCGCCCGGTTCCTGATTACTGCATTATTTATAATCTTGTTATGGACAAAATTTTCAGTCGTTTTAGTTATTTGCTAAATGATTTTGACACGCCGCTATTATCTTCCATTAAGTTAGAACAATATTCCATGGCAATTTCCCAGAAGGGAGCAACATTAAGAAACTATTTTGGGTTTATTGACCAACGAACTGTTTACAATGGTCACAAAAAAATACACGCTCTCTAATTCCAAAGTGTTGTTTTACCCAGTGGAATGATTGCTAATATGTATAGACCAGTCGAAGACAAATGTCATGTCTATAGTTTATTTACTGACTGCAAACGTAATGACTGCGTCAAACTTGTTACCTAAACTAAACAGATATGCCGTAGACACCAATGGAAATAAGCTTTGTTTATATAGTAATGGCACCTATCCATTTCAGATAAATTGACAATGTTAATTTAGAAACAATAAAAAAACTCCTCAGCTAGTCGCTTTTGATAAATCAATAAGCCAAGTTTGAGTGACGGTAGAATGGATATTCGGAGATATTACAAGATGGTGGTCATTTGTAATTTTTTTAAAAATTTCTAAAATGAATTTAAGCGCGGTTAGAAGAACCTGTTTATCTGGAAATGCAACTTCCAAATTTTTTGTCTGTACCCGAGTATTAGAAAAATTGTTCGTATTATTTACTACTTTTATATTGCTCTTTTACATTTGTTTAACTGTATCAACCAATAACAATAAAACAAATAACAAATAACAATTGTATCAACCAATAACAATAAAACAAATAACAAATAACAACTGTATCAACCAATAACAATAAAACAAATAACCAAATAACAACTGTATCAACCAATAACAATAAAACAAATAACAAATAACAACTGTATCAACCAATGACAAATTTAACTATAATGAAGAAAAGAAAGATTAAATATATTAACATAAAATTTGAGATTCAATACACAAATTTTTTAATGTAAAGGATAAATATCTATCATAATATATAATGTTTTTCATATTCATTGTTTATTTATATATATTTTTCGTCTATTTATTTAGTTTTTCAATTAACGCAGCAAACATAACCTGCTGTTAACATAACAACCTGCTGCTGCATTTGCTGATGATGCATTTGAAACTGCTGGTTAATTTGCTGTTGTTGCATTTGGAGTTGTATTTGCATATTTTACATCATAATATTCATAAGATTTTTAGACATTTCAACTTTTTCTTTTTTAATTTGTAATTCTTTTTTTTGAAATTTAAGTCTTCCACATTTTGAGCCTTCATCGTTTCATTTTTAAAACAAAAATTTTAGCGTGTCTGCTCCAGATCGTCGCTTTTGTTGCGTTGGGAACATATCTCCATGTTCAATATTTCTTTTTTTAGTTCACTGATTAACATAGAGTCTTTAGTTTGTTTTAAAACATATTAGCATATTCTAAACTTACAACTTTTAATCTATTCTAAATAAAGTAAAGATAGTAAGTTTAGAATGTACTAAAATGTTTTAGAACAAACTAAAGAGTCTAAGTTTAAAATATTCTAGAATATTCTTAACTGTACAATCTTACTCTAGAACATTCGAAACTTACTATTAAATTACAAACATACTATAGAATATTCTAAACTGTATAACCTTTAGTTTAGAACGAATTGATATAGTATTCTAAAATTATTTAATTGATAGGAATATTCTTACAACCTTTAGTTTATTCTAAAATATTTTAAAATATTCAAAATTTTGTAACCTTCAGTTTATTCTAAAATATATGTAAAAATTTAAATAATATCTTGTAATGTAGTTCGTATATATATATATAAAAAATGATAACAAATTTACCGTTAAACAGGTTAAACAAATTCAAAAAGAATAACAAAACCTTTTTTTAAGATTTCTAATGATTATCAAATTTTCTTTTAAGTTTCAAACAAAAAAATTACTTTTTTTGTTTAAAACTTAAAAGAATTTAAGGACTTTACCATAAATTTATATTCCTTTTGACAGTCATTCCAAAATTTAGGTCCTTGATAATTTATACAATATTCTGAGAGTGTATTACATTTCCGAGGCAATTTATTGTTCTTGTTTCCTTTATTTTATTTTTCGTTTAGATTTTCTTCAACATAGTTGTCGAAGTTTGCTGGCAATAGATTGATGAAGTATCTGTACATAAAAATTAGATGCTGATAAATATTTATTGAAAATATGTCTATTACTTTCATATCTTTCATACGAGGTTTTGCATGTTTTCATTTATGTTTAGAGTATATGATTCGGTAAGCGTGATTTTGTAGAGTTATAAACTGCCCATTATATATTTGCATAGTTGATGAAACATTTGATTAGCCCCAAATATATCAATTTGAGACTTGACATTTTTTTTTCCAAGTTATTAGAAGAAGATCAATCGGTCTTTTTACAGAATACCGTGAAGGATCATTTAACCAGGAAGTTCACATCTCATTCCTTACCATGGTTGCTTATTGGGCTAGAGTCAACGTTGAACCACAAACCTCTTAGTTCTGAACCAGAACTCTAACCACTGCGCCACGGCTGCTTTCTGTATCTTGACGTATGGTCAAAATACAGATAAATGGTTAAAAAATGATTTAATAATATTCGGGCAACTTAAGAGAAATGATTAATTTTTATATTGTCTTTATGGAATTGAGTAAAATTTGTTTTCTTAACATTAAGTAAGAGTTTGCTCTAAATCAAATATTTACATTGATTCCATATTCATATCCGTATATAGGTGTTTAATATCATTATTGGTAAGAAATAAATTTGTATTTTCTGCAAACATTGAATTCAGTTTTAATTATACGCTACAAAAGTCGTTAATATAAATTAGGAATAGGAGCGAACCAATAACTGGGGAGCTCCACAACGGCATATAATATTCCAGATCGTACATTATTAAAATAATGCTATCTACCTATAAGATAACTTTTAATCCATAGATTGTAAAATTTCAGTTGAGTGATTTTTCTGAAATCTGAATTGTTTTGGTAATAAGTTGTTTTTAGTGAAATATTCAAATATTTTATTATAAATTACGCGTTCAAACAATTTTGAGAATACAAAAAGTAATGACATAAATCTATAGTTTTTGTATGTCCGAATGACAGTTGCAATTTTTTAGTCTGTAGTTATTAAGGTGTTAGGAAGCTCATTTCTCCTTCACTTACCAAAAATAGAAAATATCATCATTTTTATTACTTTGCTGACTCATTTATACTAACTCTTTTAAATAATCTTTTGTGAATAGCTGTTTAACACCGCCATGATGCCGATGTCTTAAACCTTAAACGATATCGACCAGTGGTTTGAACGTTTTTAGTCTTTACGATGCAATTGGATCAGTTTTAACTTTCGTTGGGGCACTGTTTCGCGAACGTGCTGCTACAATATGATATCATTAAATTTATATTTTGGCATTAACAGGAAGCTTTTGAAAACATTATTACAATTTGCAATATCATTGTTCCATTGATAACGAAATCAGCTAGTTGAGTATTCAGAGAAGAAAATTCATCTTAGGCTAATAAAGTAGATGCCTTACCTGAAGTAGACAGAGGTGAGGTTGGAGTGTTTAAACCAGAGTTTGTTATTCTGTCAATTTTTTCTTCTAGTTGGACTTATGAAACAAATCAGGTCAATTTAGTACACTTAAAACTGCAAGCTCATCAAATGGTAGTACAAGTTTTGAAACAAGTTTTGTTCCTCGAGGAAATAAAAATAGAAAAGACTTTCTTGTTAAAATTTGTCTGGGAGAACAGCTGCTGTGATGGTATGTTAGAGTTTTCATATAAGACAAATAAATTTTTAAACAATTACGGGCCTGCTTGATATTACTTGAAACTGCGGAAGTTTCTTGTGAGTTACTAACTGCTGTATAGAACATGAATTTTCTAGAAATTAATTTTATTTTAATTATATTTCTCAATTAAAAATTAATTTGATGTTTGTACTTACATATTTTTCGAAATTATCAATAGTTATTAAATAATATAAATTTACCTGATTTAACAATATTTTGACAAACATTCGCAGCCAATTCAAAAAATGTTTCAATAGTACGAAGAGCGTGAGGTTTTGTTCATACATAATTACGTTGAGTATGTTTTGCATTATTATGAGACAAAACCAGCGCCTTCAGATATTTCTCCGTTGTATAAGATTACGATACAATTCGGTTTACTAGCTCTTGTGTACACAGTCTAAACAAATAAACTACTTCAACCTATTGAGCCATCATACACATGAAAACAAGTTTGATTTACTGTAATAGTGCCACATTTTCCATTTTTAGACTCATCATTTTGTTGTTACCAATAGCAATCTACCCTCCAATATTCTTTTTTACTTTCTTCTGACCAAACATGCAAGTATGCTGTGCCGCACTTAGGTCGATGGAGTGGTATAAAGACGGCTTGCAATACTTCAAACATCTAAAAAAATCTCATTCAATCAATCTTCACACATTTTTATGAATGCATTTAAAAGGTTTTAATTTTAATAGAATCTAATTCTTTTAGGTTCATTCAATTTTTTAATGTTTTGAAAATAATATAGTACTTCATGTTTAAAGGATATGAAATGAAATTAGTTTAATATAATAAAATTTAATAGTTTAATATAATAAACAGCTTTCTTTAAACAATATGTATGAGCTCCTCATGTATTGGCTTGGAATCAGCAAAATTAGCGCTTGGACATTTATGCGTTTTTGCTATCCAAAAAGTGTACATTGAGTTGACTTGACAATGGTATTAGAGCACAATACTATAAAAAAAGTTCTTACCTTAACTTTCTGACCCGGGAAAAACTTTTGGTAGAATGATAGCCCACCCTATGGGGATCATTTAGATATACGTATTGAAACCAGAGTACAACGTCCTGGCAAGTTATTTACATTTGAATTTTCATCTCAGTAAATACAAACTTGTTTTAAACGTTTAATAAACGTAATAAAGCGTACTATAGACGTATTAAACACGTCTTGTGTTTACTGGGATATTTTATTGATTGAACAAACATGCAAAATGACAGCTTATTTTGCATTCTATTGCCCTAAATGATAATAATTTTGTAAAAAAATTTTTAATTGATATGAGACGTATTTAATTTAGACATAAATTAATTTAAAAAAAATTTCTACTTTTGAATTTTGGGAAAATGCACGTCGTATTTACTTTACCAATGAACGCACATCTAATTATGCCAAAAATGTCAAATGCTGCTAAAAACACCAAGAATGCAGAAAAACTGTTTTCTTTATTTCACTAAATATCAAAGAGAGTTAACACCAAAGAAAGATGTCGAATTATACTGAAAGAGAAAGTCGACATTATTGATAACAAAGTTCCTCTTGGAATTTGTGAAAACTGTTGCTCTTGTTTAAGAAGGAAGGAAAGTGGAGAGAACATCACGCTCCCATTTTTTTATAAGTTTGATACTATAAAACTTCGACCAGAAACTCAAATGTCTCGAGTTTCTGGTCAAAGACTGTGACTGCTTGATCTGTTCAATTGGAAAACTGAGAAACAATGTTCAAATAAAAATTCAGCAGAAAAAAGATGCTTAGATTGTTTTTCAATAGTTGACTAAAGATTGCCTCACAGCTATACAAAAGATACTTTGTGAAATAATCTTGTTGCTGTTGCAACAAAAGATCCTTGGGCATCAAAAAGAATTCCAGCTCTTGTTGTTTCAAGTAAAGCTTCTTTGCCATATGGAACAGTTCGATTAATTCAAACTCGTGGTGAAAGTATGCTTCTAGTAGGTATGAATTTAGTTTTTTATAGTTTCATATAATGACAGGTTAAACTTTGAACATTTTGCATGCATTATAGGTTCGCGTCAAATATATACATTGTATAAAAGTTGAGTGTTTAAGCTATAAAATGGTATATAATAATGTGATTTTTGAAGTTTTTTTACTTTTGTCCACCACCTGGCCCACTGTGTAAGTTACAAATGATTGATGAGTTTTATGAGATAGTTTTTAAACAACTGAAAGAAAAATTTATATAAAATTAATGAAATTGACGGAAATTAATGGAATTAACGGAAATTAACAAAAATATTATCGCTCAGTTAAGGTGGTACCCCAAGAAATAAAAGTCAATATTGAAAAAAAAATATTAAAACTTGGTGCATTAATCTTTTGTTCACAGAATACAAAAATTTTTAATGCAAAATTTTAGCTTTGAGTAATAATAATTTTGGTTTATATCAACCAAGTAGTTTGTAATGCCCGTAACAACGCCATAGCAATCAATATATAAACGAAAATATTTCCAATGTATAACTGCAAAAGTAAATATATATTAAATATTAAAAAATATTTAAGTATTAAAGCCTACCTTGTTTATTTTTTTGGTCATAAGTTGAATAATCATTCGAATTCTTAATATATATTCAAGTTGTTACAAAGGTTGTTTAAAACAGTATTTCTAGTATTTTGGAGCTTTGCAAGTTATACTATTTACTGTTTGTACTATTTTAAAAGCATAATGTCTAAAGGTAACAAGCAGAATTTTGTTTAAAAAAAAAAAAGTAATGCTCACCTTCCTAATTGTTGTAAAAATGATCAGCAAACAAACTTTCATTCAACACAACATTAGCAAACACAAAAACAGAGTACCCACCAACAACAATCTTTTTTCGAAAAAAATAATATTGAAGATATTGAAAACTCCATTTTAAATGATATGACTATCTTGAAGAAAATGTGTGAAATTGTTGCATGTAAATTATGTAACTCATCACTGAAAATAACTGATAGATTAGATCTGAGAATGGGCTTTTCACATTGCATTGAGTTACATTGTAAGAACTTTGAAAAAACTGACCATTTTTTTAGCTCAAAAACTATTTCTACTGTAAATTATGTAGGGAGAGAGTCATATGAAGTGAATATACGTTCAGTTGTTGCATTCCGCGAGATTGGATAAGGCTTTCAGGCTATTGAAACTTTCGAATTGAGTATGAACACATATAAAACTTCTAAAAATGCTATTGATAATTTAAACAAAAAAAAATGGTCTAGTATATACTACTTATATGAATGCTGCAACAAGACAGCCCAAAAATGTATAACAAATGATCTGGAAGGTCCCTACTACCATCGTATTACAATTGATAACACGAGGTCAAAGAGCGGGTATTCGTCTCTTAATGGAGTAACAACAGCATTGATAGGTAAAAAGTGCATAGACTATGAAGTTCTTTTGAAACATTGTAATGCTTATCAATATTGAGAAAATAAAACTAATAGCCTTGAGTATGATGAATGTCGTGTTAACCATATATGCAATATCAACCATAAAGGCTTTTCTGGTTCAATGGAATCATGCTATCTCAATATTTAAGCGCTCCGTTGCAAAGTATAATTTTATATATAAAGAGTGTCTTGGAGATTAAGACACTTTATCATTTAATGATGTCATGCAAAGTGATCCATATAAGGAGTATGGTATCACTAAAAATAGAATGCATCAATCGTGTGCAAAAACGTCTTCGCACTTGCTTCAGGAATCTTGTTAAAAAAAATAAATAGACACAGGCCTGTCTGCAAGGTAAGAGTAAACTTATAGAATCAGTAATAAACTCTCTCCAAAACTATTATGGTTTAGCAATTAGATGCAATGTTGATAGTTTATATGCTATGAAGAAAGCAGTTTGGGCAGTTCTTTTTTCGCTGCATAATTTTTGATGATCAAGAATACTAACATAGAATGTGCCCGCGAGATGAAAATAATAGGTGCAAATATCACTACGATAAGATTTATGGTACAGCTTCATATAAAGAACATATATCATAATCAATAGAAATTTTTTGATTTATTAAAACCAATTTTTCAGGATTTATCAGCAGATGAATTACTTTCTAAGTGTCTTCATGGTCGAACGCAGAATGCAAACGAGGTGCTCAATTCAATAATCTTTTTGTGAACCAATCAACACTGGATATCGGAGTAAATTGATGATGGTTCGAGTGGTGTTTTGTCTGTATTATCAGTGTTTAGTCTTTTTGGTTATGCAACGTCAATCATAGCATAGCAAAAAAGTTGTACTTACTTACGATTGTCAATAAAAAAATTCGGTTTTTTCATTTTTTTAGGGTAATCGAGCAAAGACTTTCAAGTTTGGTAGCATTTTTGAAAACTATTTTAAACTATGTATTTATGTTGTAAAAATGAAAGTGTTCTCTAGTTCCAATTAGATTTTAATATATTTCTTGGGGTACTACCTTAAAAATTTTTAACGGAAACTTTTCATTATTTTCGTCCGTTAAAATTTTTTTTGCAAAGTAATAATAATAACAATAATAATAGCAATAATAATAATAATAATAATAGTAACAATAATAATAATAATAATAATAATAATAATAATAATAATAATAATAATAATAATAATAATAATAATAATAATAATAATAATAAAACCAAAAATTGATTTATATTCATTAATCAACCTGGATTTCGCGGGCTGCACAAACACGTAACACTCATTATAGGAGTGGTCCTGAGATATGTTTTAACCCTCCTAAGAACACTGAATGATCTTTCTGATGTTGCATTTGTTGCTGGCATTACTAAAACAAGTTGAAGTACTTTTTTCACTTCAGACATAAGACTTTGTTGACCCTGAGAGAGAGGTGAAGTAATCCTAGACATCAAAGATATTTATACCATTTTTCAATGACTCATTTTTCTGTTTAAGGACCTGCTGAAAATGTAGTCCAAACGTGACAAGTTGTGCCTCAAGTAGACCTTTGCTTAAATCATCACCTTATAAGGAGCAAACACCATTTACATCATCTTCCAATCTCTCTTATATAATTGATTTTATCAAGAGAGCTTCCAATTGCTGATATTTTTTATATCTTAGTTGATCAAAGCGTTCTTGTATCGCAGCAATGGTAACATTTATTACTTCATAATAACTTTGCCTGTATAAGGATTTAGGGTCTGCAAGATAATCACTATCAGAGTTACCAATATCAAACCTCTTAGATATTTTCCCGATTCTGGGAACCTGAGGTTCATTAACATTTAATTTGGATACCATAAAATTAACCTTACCTCACAGAAGATCAAAAGATGTATCATTTCGAAGAGATCTTAATGTAGCAATAGTCATAAGAGCAATTTGATGTCCTTCCATAGCAGACATGGACTTGTATTATTAAGATTATTTGAGTGCCTCAACATGGTCTCACCTAAAATAACTTCATACAAGTAATTGAAATTTTTTATTTGAGCTGATACTCCATGAATTTTTGCCTTAATTTCAGTATCCTTGCTTACATCAACTGCCTCTTCCCATGTCATCTGTAATACTTCATAGTTGCTAATTATACTAGCTAGTGAATCTGCTCTTACTGTCCATCTGGTAGGACATAGTGTTCTGATTCCAACAGTAAGAGCATCAAAAAATTTGCTTTAATGTTTTTAAACATTGCCTCTCTCATTGGGAATACTTTATAAGTTTTATGATTTCATATGTGGTTTCTAATACATTTCTCATAATCTTGGATTGTTTTACAGTGTCACCAACAGCATGATTTAAAGCATGACCGTAGCAATGAGTGTATATTGCTCTTGGTTCAATGTCTGCGATTTGTTTGGAAACACCACTCCTTATTCCACTCATCACACTTGCCCCATCATAGCATTATCCTCGTAGTTTTGCCATATGAAGGTTCATTCGTATCATCACATCCTTAATAAGAGATACCAAAGTTGTTGCATCAGTGGAATCCACGACATATACACCTAAAAACTCTTCATACACTTCCAGTTCTTCAGTGATGTGTTTTACGACACATGTAACTTGCTCCATGTTGGATTAATCAGTAGTTTCGTCTATCATAATGGTCAGAAAAGGAGAAGATTGGAGCTCAGCCATGATTGCTCTCAGCACCTGGAGGCTCATTGTTTGTATAATTTCATTTTGTATTTCTTCACTGGTGTAAACATTATCCTTTTTAGCCAGTCTTTAAGCAAAGTATCACTGTAAGCCTTCATAAACACAATTTGTTTAAGATTTCCATCTTGATCATCATCACCACCTCTGAGAGCCAATCCTTGTCTACACAGAAACCGAATACATTGAATGATTTCAAACAAACAGTGCCGATTATTCTGTTTTTGAGCAGCATGTTGCTTTGACAGGAGCTCTCCAACATCTGGTGTTGTAGAAGGAATAGTTACCATCACCATAACCGCTTCTTTGTGGAAAGAACTCAATTTATGGCTCCTGAACGATACTGTAGCATCTTTCCAATTAGAGAACCCAACCACCACCTGCCACAACGATGAAGTTCATAAACAGTTTATGAATTCAAAGATATTTTTAACAATAAAATAGTTTTATTGTTAAAAATATCTTTGAATTGAACAACTAATAAACAAAGTAATACTTTAAATAATCAAAATAAACACTATTTTTTATACTTTGATGTTTAAAGTTTCAAATAAGTTCTTGTCAGTAGTAGAAAAAGGCGGGTCTATAAAATTAATTTTTGCAAATTTATAACTAGTTCATAAAAAAATTACAATTCTTGCAAGAATTGGAATCTCTGCATAGAATATAGCTTAGCTATAGGTCTTTCAGACCCATAAGAAGTAGCTCATTGAGGTCCTACGCATAATAGTAAATTACTCCTTTTAACTCAGAAAAACTTCCAGATTTCCCAACTTGCTAATCACCGAGTTTATTGTTACTACTAATCTTCTACCATTAGTAATGCTAGGCATGGAGTCATTTTTACCAAAATTTCTGTAAAAAGAGGTAGTAGTTGTAGAATCGATTTTTGGATTTGATTGATACAATAGTCCAGATGATCTATTAGCAAATGAAGTATTAATTCCATTCCATGAAGATAAATAAAAATCTACTAAACCAGATGAGCAGTATATACATCTGCTATTACTTTCGTATCCAGGAAATATTAAATTACTATAGTTATAGGGTGTCCAAGGTTGAATAACTGAGTCATTGTTTTTAGGATAATCGATTCCGCCATACATGCGTACTCTTGATTTCCACCAACTTCCAGATTTACCGATAACATGTATTCTAATATGTTTTAAATAAACGCCATTTTTATTACTTGCAGTGTTCAATAATATATATTCATAACCATAAGTTGTGTTCAAATATCTAAATGTGGATGAGTATAGTTTAAGATCTGAAATAAATGGGGGTAT
This sequence comes from Hydra vulgaris, assembly GCF_038396675.1. Taxonomy (NCBI): domain Eukaryota; kingdom Metazoa; phylum Cnidaria; class Hydrozoa; order Anthoathecata; family Hydridae; genus Hydra; species Hydra vulgaris. The sequence goes on from NC_088931.1 coordinate 22,002,928, forward strand.
TAATGAAATATTTGCTTGTTGTGTTGAACTTATTGTAATAAAAGGTTGCAACGAATATGTAAGTGGATTTCCAGTTTTATTGTTTAATTCAATTTTTAGATAAGTTTTAAATGGTAAATCAAGTGTAAAGTATCCCCCTAATTCAATATTAGAATGCATATTACAACCTTGTAAAGAGTTAGTATAAATTGGTCCACCAAGTGGAGCGAATAATAAATCACAAGCTATACTTCCTATGCAAAGCGTATTATCTGCATATATTCTAATAAATACGTTACTTGATACACTTCCATTAGGATTTGTTCCTTTAAATTCTAACCATAGTTTTCTGAGAATACCAGGACCACTATTTTGAATAAAAATTGCTGTTCCATCAGTACTTGTATTCTGTTCAAGAGTCTGGGATTTTACCCCCATGCATGTTAAACTTGAATTTGGTACTATTTCTAAACTGCTAGGATTAGGTATTATTGTGTCAACATAGTACTTTGTAGCAGCATCATTTGGATTTGTAGGTTCTGCTACATTTATTAATTTGTTTGTATTCATGTCAATATCACTAGTTGCGTTATTTTGCCCATCTCTTCTAATAAACATACTATCAGCTTGAGATGCTGTTAATCCATTTGAAACTACTCGACTTGTAGTTGAATAAATTGTTGTACGTCCGAATTTATCAACAGGCATTTTATATATAAAGAAAAAAAATTACCATAGATTATTAATAATATTCTGAAAACCATATCCTTCATCTAGTTTTTAGAGACACATATGAGACACAAATGTCATAAAGACACAAATGTCCACAGAATGAAGTATTTCCAAACTGAACTCTATCACTATTATAATAAACAGAGTCTTTTAAATAATTAACAACTTTGACAGGTGGGAGTTGTGCATAAGAGTCAAAACTTAATTTTTTTTCACCGTCTTTGTACCAGCAAATCCAATGAAAACCCTGTGTACTTGAATCTCCTGTATTTAATATTCCACATTCTTTTTTTTGTGTATTTTTAGGTAATTGATCTCTTACAAATACACCTCTAAAATGATTTATTTTTAATACTTTTGCTGCTTTGATCAAATGAAAATTTGTTAGTGGTTCATTAGGTAAAATTATCCCTTCAACATTGATAAGTTTATAATTATTTCTCATTTTTACGTATAAATTATTTTTTTTCTCAAAAAATAATTTTTGGGCTACCCTACCCCCTACCCTATTGCCTAATTGACCTATTGTCTTATTGTCCTATTGTCCTATTGTCCTATTGTCTCATTTTCTTTTAGTTTGTAGTAGCCATATGCTAATGTGTGTATTCCATGTTCTAAAATAACTCTTTTATCGTCTTCTGCGCTTAATGCTATTTTATTGACCTCTTCTGTGTAAATTTCATGTGAATATGATCTTATTACATTCATTTTCCTAATATGATCTCTTTTATTTAATAAACAATGTTTATAATCTTCATGTGTTATATACTTTTTAACAACATTTTTCTTTATTTCTTTACATTTTTTATTTTCTTTACCGTGTACTTGTAGGAATACAATTTAGATCTTAATCCTACAAATTCTTCAATTTGTGCTCCTCCAGACTAATCTTTAAACATTCCAATTACTTTTTTATTTCTTTCAACTTTGAATCCTACAAGTTTTATTGCTGGATGCTTTGGATCAAATTCACTTGTATCAAATTTGCTTTCAATATCTTTAGAAATATCAGCATAAAAATGTTCTGTTTTTATTTCGTATGCTAAAGAATCAGTATCTGTAAAAAAATCATACATTAGAGTTTTACTTAAATCTAAAATACACATGCCTAAGTAAATTGGTTTGCTGTACATTAATTTGGTTCTCTTCATGTGAATCGCTATTAAATTTTCATCAAATATCGTTCGACTCTCGAAGTTTGGTCTTGAATCTTATTTAACAGCTTCATTTCTATTCGTCACTAATCTAACATCAACTCTGTTCGCAATATTTTCCATTGTTTTTCCAAATACTGAGTTGTTCATCAGTTTGAAAAAGTCTTTTTCAAAATCATTCGTTGCCTTGGTTCTTAGATTAGTATTTAGCTCAATGTATTCGCTTAACCAAGAGCTTTGTTTAAAACTTAGAACTCTATGAATTTTTGTGATCTTTAGATCTAATCTTTCATACAATTTAAGATTTTCATAATGGGTAACATAAGTTTTCTTATTTTCCAAGTTAGGGACTAATTTTTCAACTTTATCAATATTTACTCTTTCAGGAGCAAGTGGGTAGTCATTATGATCATCATGCAGATGTTCAGGATAATTTAAATCAACTTCTAGTATTTCTAATATTTCTAGGAATTGATTTCCAGTTTTTCAACTCATCTTCATCCACCCATTTAAACCCACGTGTTGGAAGTGGCTTACTCATCGCCCATCCATTTAGATTATTAGCGTCTAGATATTGGATGAATGTTGATTCTTTGCTTTTGTCATATGCGTCATTCATGTACTTGTTATTAGATGTTCCTAATCTATTCGATATCAAACTGATTCCACCTCTTATTCCTTTCTTTATCATTAGTATCATATCGTAATCGCTCAACAGTTCTAATTTTACTTTTGTTTTCTTCAATGCTGCATCCCAAGCTAATCCTGGTGATGTGTAATACCAAGCCGGATCTAATTTATAATTTTTCATGCAAACATCTTTCAAATTTTCAAAAACATCTGCTAGTAAAAGTACATCTGAAACGTTGTACAAGTCATGATAATCTCTAAATGTTTTGCAATCAAACTCATTCCATACAGTTTGTGCATGTGAGTAATCATCATCACTTATATCTTCATCGTTCAATTTTGAAAATAATAATTCTTTTGGTGGTAATTGAGTTTCATTAAATATATCAACATAGTCTACCCAATTATAGGGATATACGCCTTTTTTTAGTAATAAATCTAATTGTTTCCCTGAATACAATTTTTTGATATTTTTACATTGCTCTTTTGATAAATTTTTTGATAAAGAATCTAAACTAGAAGGCATAAATCTATAACTGTCTAAAAAACGATTCTGACGTTTTATTTCAACACTCTTTCCATCTTTAACAAACTCTTCTACTTTAATCTCTCTAGAAAAGCTAATATACTTTTCTTCGTTGTTTGGGATACAGCTCAATTTACCTCCTGATAATTTCTTTATAAATAAGTGAGAATTATAACCAGATAAATTATGAAATAGTACTGGGAAGAAATCTGGATTTTATATTTTAAGTTACAACTATTATGAGCAGCACCTCTATATTTTCCAGTAATGTGACAGTGATCACGTACTTTATCATTATCCAAATTTTTTCCGCAAATGTGACATTCAGTTGCTGTATCGAAATCCTTCTTATTTTCATGTGTATATACAATATTCTTTTTAAATTTAATCCTGTTACAAATTTTTATGATATCTTCTTGTAATCTGTCAACAAATATTTGTGCAACATCATCCATTTCATTACTTGCAGTAAATGAAACTGGATTGCTTTGGTGAAAACTTTTATCGAAACATTTAATGTAGTAGCAGAACGAACTTGGTACATGCTTTTGATACTGTTTAGTATAGGATTTATTAGAATTAGGTTCACAAGTACTGATAGGTTTGATGAAACTTTCAAAATCAGCATATACTACAAATGGTACTCTCATCGATCTATTGTGATTAGTAAACTGCATTGTCGATATTGGTGGTGGAAGTTCAATACGCACTGAATCATGTGTATCACAATACGATTTGTGTTTAGATAATGATTCTTCAGAATTAAACCCAAGTAAGCAATTTTTACAATAGTGAATAGTACATTTTTTCTTGGATTTTTGTGAAGAAAGTAATTTGCTCAAACTTTTTATTAAGCAGTAATGATTCGTTTCTCCATTTGAGATTAATAATAAATCTATTAAATGCTGACGATCATTATTCTTTGACACACGTAAAGGATAAACTGAATTCTCGTATCCGTATACATTCACATTTATATCTTTATTGTTATTCTCAAATTGCGTAATTTGATTAAAAGATACTGGAAATTCTATTTTTTCTCAATTAATCTTATTAGATTGTATTTTAAGCTCTTTATCAACTCTTTCAGGATGATTATCTGTTGGATTTAATGCTCTTGCAATACACCACTTAAACATTGATTATCTTCATTCTTTATGTTAATGATTGCCTTTTTAGTTGATGAATTTTTGTCAAGTGGAATATAAGATTTAGCTTTAAGAGGATTATACTCTATAGTATTTATATCCATCTTTTTAACAGAAGCAAATCTCCAACTTGACCTTAGCTGTTGAAATGATGATAAATTTTCTAAAATTCTCAACTTTGCTGTTTTATAAAGCTTATCTAAATCTGTTGATTCTAATACAACAGTACTCTTCATTGTAAATGGAACAGTTGTGGTTATAGTTTCTCCTGTTTTAATATCAGTACGCTCCATTTCACAAGTGAGAACTATATTAACTTTTGATTTTCTATTTTCTTTAAGTATTTTAATTGCACTTTTTTTAGCAGCATTCATGAAAGATATAGCATCATATCCATTTATTCCCTTAACTGAAAACTGATTTGTTACATTTTTAACAGCTGATTGGGATAATTTAAATTCTATCGGATTTCTAATTCCATATTTTTGATACAAATTTGAAACTGTAGATTTTAATTCATCAACTTTTTTATTCACAACCTTTTTAATTGGTTCTGGAACATATGATACAATCCAATCTGCAAAAGAATTAATCTTTTTATTTATTTCTTTTCTAATTTGTGTAATAGGTTGAAAAGGTGACGGAGCTAAAATTGTTGATGATATATCTGGAACAGGCTCATCAAGCAGATATTCCGAATCCATGCGAAGTATATTTCTGAGATCATCTTTTTTCATTTTATAATAATATTTAATTCCTCGCTCTTTAGCGATTTGTTTTAATTCTTTTACCGTTACCATTTTTATACATGTAAGATTTTTTTAATAGAAAAAGTTTCTTTATATCATTTTTCAAAATATTTTTTCTTGTCAATATTTTATATGTAAAGTTTCATATGAAATTTAAATCCTTTTATATTTCTATATGGCAAGATTGTATTTAGTTTTATTAAATTTTAAAATAATCATATGTGAAGATATTTGGAATTGAAGATAACCAATTCCAATCTACTTTATCTAAATTATCTTTTAATAGTTCAATTGAGTTTGGATTTTTAGTTAAATTTTTCCAATCTACTTTATCTAAATAATTTTTTAATAACTCAATTGCATTTGGATTCTTTGATAAATAACTCCAATCTACTTTATCTAAATTATTTTTTAATAGTTCTATAGAAATTGGATTTGCAGATAATAAACTCCAATTGACTTTATCTAAATTATCTTTTAAGAGTTCAATTGCATTTGGATTTTCAGATAAGTTATCCCAATCTACTTTATCTAAATTAGCTTTTAATATTTCAATTGCATTTGGATTTTCAGATAAATTGCACTAAACTACTTTATCTAAATTCTCTTTTAATAAATCAATTGCATTTGGATTTGAAGATGAATAATACTAAACTACTTTATCTAAATTCTCTTTTAATAATTCAATCGCATTTGGATTTCTAGATAAACATTTCCAATCTACTTTATCTAAATTATCTTTTAATATCTCAATCGCATTTGGATTCCTTGATAAATTAAACCAATTGATTTCATTTAAATTAGTTTTTAATAGTTCAATTGCATTTAGATTTCCAGATAAATAAAACCAATTGATTTCATTTAAATTCTCTTTTAATATGTCAATTGCATTTGGATTTCGAGATATTCAATCCCAATTTGCTTTATCTAAATTATCTAAAATATTTCAATTGCATTTGGATTTAAAGATAACAAACTCCAATTTATTTTTTCAATATTATTTTTTAACAATTCAATCGCAATTTTATTTTCAAATAAATTATCAGATCCCATTTTTATATATCAAGATTTTTTTTTAATTTTTCAGAATTTAATATTTCAATCGCATTAAAAGATAAATTTTTAATTGAAATTCAAATAAAAATTCCACATTTGTCTCGCTTTTATCTCAATCTCATTTTCTGGTTCTTTCAGGAATAATTTTAAAGCTTTTTCTCTTCCATATAACTTAATTAAAAATTCTAAATAATTTGGAGAATAAAAATATTCTTTCATTTCAAGCAGATATTTATTTGCTTCTTTTATTTTTTCATAATCATATGTGAAGATATTTGGATTATATGACAACCAATTCCAATCTACTTTATTAATATTATTTATTAATATTTCAATCGCATTTGGATTTGCAGATAAATAATGCCAATGTACTTTATCTAAATTATCTTTCAACAATTCAATTGCATTTGGATTATCAGATAAATTACACCAATCTATTTTATCTAAATTAGCTTTTAATATTTCAATCGCATTCTGATTTGAAGATAAATTATACCAATTTACTTTATCCAAATTATGTTTTAATGTCTCAATTGCATTTGGATTTAAAGATAAAATTACCCACTCCACTTTATCTCAATTATCTTTCAATAGTTCAATAGCATTTGGATTTATAGATAATATATCCCAATCTACTTATTCTATATTATTTTTTATTAAACTAATGGCATTTGGATTATATGATAACCAATCCGAAATTATTTATCCAAATTATTTTTTAACAATTCAATCGCATTTAGATTTTCAAATAAATTATCATTTCTCATTTTTTATATATCAAGATTTTTTTTTAACTTTTCAGAATTTAATATTTCAATCTTATAACCATTATCAATCTTCCCATCACGCATTTCAAGATATCTATATCCATGACCAGTTCCACGCATTGCACTATATAAAGATTTATATACTGTTTCTTCTCCTGTTTCTACGTTTGTTAATTTAATAGTGACTGGTTTTTTCTTAATTGTTTTTAATCTTTCATATTTTGGATCTATTTCTTTTTTCTCTTATTTCCGTCTGATTGAAAGTGTAAAAACTTATCCGATATTACAACAGCAAACGCTTCAGTATCTGCTGAAACAGCTGCATTAAATGTTGCTTTAATTTGTACATATACTGCTGATGATTTTAATTTTTCTGATTGTCTACTAACATCAAAAACAAAGAATGGGTATAAATCTTTATAGTCTGAAGGAGTTATGTTGCTTTGTGTTATCAAATCGTTCATTCCTTAAAATTTTCAAATACAGATGCATCTCTATAGGCTCTTAAAAATTGATGATTTGGAAATGATAAGTTATAGTCAGCAGCTGGATATCTTTCTTGATTAAGCATAATGTACATATTTTTCAAGTCACAATGATCAAATATGGAAGAATTAACTTCTTGATTTCCATCCTTATTTGTTTGGAATCCAACAATGATGTATCTTGGTTTTTCTGGAGATGTCTTTACGCTAAGTCTCCAAGAAAACGTTGTAGATTGTGGAACAGTTATAGTATCACACTACCTTGCGCAAAAAGTTACTGGAAGTGTCACTTTTGATTCAATACTTTTATAAAGATTAACTCTCTCTAAATCTGATGGAATCAGATGTGGCATGAAAAATGATTTTTATCAAGATTAACTTTTCCTGCAGCTGGAAGAGCGTTTCTAAAAATTGCTCCAGTATCAATTTTTCTAACAAGAGCTAGTGTATGTTTAAATCCGTAAATAACTTTATTGTAATCATCTCAGAATCCAAAAATGTGTCTTAAAGGTATACAAAATGAAAATGTTCCCTTTGTGGTTGGTTTCTGAATTATGTATGATTGTCGCACTGCAAACCCTGAGTTATCAGCAAGTACTGCTGTTGTTGAATAATCTTTGTACCACAATTGATTTAATCCTTGTGCTAATTGAAAGTCGTTTGGGTATTTAAGCATTCCTAACATTGTTGTTGCTTGACCTGGATTAAAAAATGGTTTCTATATTTTGGTTTGATAATTGATATGATATTTCACTGAATAAATGCATAATACCATTATTTGTAAGCGCTACTGCATCTGCATTAGCATTAGCTGTCCCATCAAGTTTAAGAAGTCTTCCTTCAAACAAAAGATAAGCCTCAGATGGAAGTGTGAACAAATTTTGTTGCTCAATGTTAATTCTTATTTCTCCAGCGCTATTTAGATTTGTGCGAGCTATTGGTTCATATTCATAGAATTCAAAACTTTCAATTCCATCATCCACAGTTGGGATTTCAGTAAAATTTAATATATCAGAACCTGCCATTTTTTTATATACCATAAATAAAAATATTTTTTAAATGGAAAATAAATATAAAAAAATTAAGCCAATCGAACACCTCGGCCTTTTTTTGCTAGATCTTCTATCCTTATAGCTGTTGATTTTTTTGCAGACCTCATTATATTATTTATATTTGGTGTAACTTCATCAGCTTTTTTATTTAAATTTGAGATTATTTCATTAATTTTATTATTAATGACTGTATTTGGTTGAGAAACTTTAGTAGATGCTTTTCTAATTAATTGTTTTCCTTTTTCAACTGCAACATCTTTAACAGCTTCTATTGCTGATGTTTAAAGTTCTTTTCCTGCTGATTTAGCAGCAGTTATTGCAGTTTTTCCTAAATCGCTAGCAGCTAACCTCTTTAACATAGCTGATGACACTCTTGCTACATTTGATGATGCTGCTCGTTTAAATAAATTTATTAAACTGTCAAATATACCACTTCCTCCAACAACTTGCTTCTTAACATATCTCTTATTTTTAACAAATAGCATTTTTATGTACGCAATTTTTTTTTAATTTTTTTTACTCATATTATCATATTCATATTATCATATTGCTAGATTATTTTGTATTGCTTTATACTGATCACTATTCATAACATCTTGTCTTAACAATTCATCACAAATTGCAACAGCTTCATTTCTTGATCCAGTATTACCTGCTCTCCATGCAGCTATGCGTAATTCAAGCATATCAAGAAGTGCAATAGGATCGCTAAGAAGAATTATTGGTCCTATTCCTGTTTTCTTTGATTCTCTTTGATACTCAAGCATTCTAGTTCTCTTCTAGTTCTCTCCAAATGGGAGCTATTATTTCTTTGTATTTTTCAATCCGAGATGACTTTGGTTTTCCTGAATCAGTAGTAATTGCATCTGTTTGTATTATTATATCTCGATAATTGTGAAGATCATCTATACTATATATTTCCTTATTAGGATTAGACTTTGGTTATAATTCCCAAAGACCAGGAGTACCTATGTATTTTATTCCATCTATATCTATATCATCATTATTAATTAATATTGGAACTTTTCCTATAAAAAATTTACCCTCTTTAGAATGTATTCCAAATGTAGTGTCTATAGACTTTTTACTATAAGTATACATCCTAAGATAGTCGTTGCAATTTTTCCCAACTTTAAAAATTCATCAGAAGGCATTAGATCTTTCGGATCCATAAGAAGTATTTCTTTAGATCCATAAGTAAGTATTTCAGGATATGCATTTGAAAACGTAAGAGCAAATTGATTAGCTTGATCTTGCAATTTAGATATATTCTCCTTTATTCCAGATTGACTATCAATTAATGGCTTGTACAATTTTGACAAGTCTATCTGCAAATTAGAATCTCCAATCTTTTCAATAAGATGATTCTGCTGTATTCTTTTTTCTTTTCAGTGTCTGTAATTTTTAAAAATGATATTTTGTTTTTATATAAAAAAGATTAAAAACACAACATAAAAGTTTATGTTGTGTTATATGATTTACGTTTTACGTTACGTTACGTTATGTTGTGTTATATGATTTACGTTTTACGTTACGTTTTACGTTACGTTTTACGTTACGCTTTTACGTTACGTTTTACGTTACGTTTTACGTTACGTTTTACGTTACGTTTTACGTTACGTTTTACGTTACGTTTTACGTTACGTTTTACGTTACGTTTTACGTTACGTTTTACGTTACGTTTTACGTTACGTTTTACGTTACGTTTTACGTTACGTTTTACGTTACGTTTTACGTTACGTTTTACGTTACGTTTTACGTTACGTTTTACGTTACGTTTTACGTTACGTTTTACGTTACGTTTTACGTTACGTTTTACGTTACGTTTTACGTTACGTTTTACGTTACGTTTTACGTTACGTTTTACGTTACGTTTTACGTTACGTTTTACGTTACGTTTTACGTTACGTTTTACGTTACGTTTTACGTTACGTTTTACGTTACGTTTTACGTTACGTTTTACGTTACGTTTTACGTTACGTTTTACGTTACGTTTTACGTTACGTTTTACGTTACGTTTTACGTTACGTTTTACGTTACGTTTTACGTTACGTTTTACGTTACGTTTTACGTTACGTTTTATATTTTACATTTTACGTTTTACGTTTTACGTTACGTTTTTGAAATCACACTCTAATTGAAGTACATATTTATCTATAATTCTTAATTTATCCTGTTTTTTAACATTATTCCATTGTTTAAGTGATTCTTTAATGTCTCTTTCTACACAATAAAAATCACTATCTTCATTCCAGATAAGTTTATAAAGTTTATTTCTCTCATCATTACTATAAGTTGATAATATCTGAAAGTTTCCATAATCAATGATCAATATAGAGTGACTTCCTGAATCAACAATAAAACCTTCTTTTCCAAATCCAAGAAGTTCCAAATATTTTTTTTTATTCAAATCTTTTTCTCTTTTACTACATTCTAAAAAGAACGGAAATAATTGTTGCATATCTTATTATTTGTCAATAAAATGTTAAGTGAATATTTTTTTATTAAACCTACTTTGAATTACTTTAATAGCTTTTTCTCTCCCTTGGTCAATTAGTGACAACTTTGTTTGTTCATCAATTTCATTTTTAACTTTTATTCTAATTTGCTCCATCATTGTCTGAAATTTTTCAAGTTCACCAAGTATTAACTCAAATTCCTTGTCATCTATATGCCCATCTACTAAAGCTTTAGAAATATAATTGCTTATGGTATTTAGTTTTGAATCAGCAAGCACTTTAATCTTTTCATGCTTTTCTGCTTTTAAATTCATTTTTTTATTAACTTGGTCGCCTATTATTGATAACACACCTGCTCCTAATGCTGCACCTTCACATGCAATAACTACTGGTGCTGCAATGATTGTTGATAAAAAACCAATTCCAATAGTTCCAAGTGCCATAGTGCTTGCTAATAATGCATTATCAATTGCAGAAATTATTTTTACAGCTCTATGATATTTTTTACTTAGCGTTATTCTCTTTTCTCTCTCACGCTCTATTTCTTTTTGAATCTCGCCAATTATTTGTAACCGATATGATTTTTCTACAGGTGTATTAGGAAGAACAGGGGAAATATTGTTATTCTCAGTAGGTATCGCTGAATAAATGTTGTTGTACATTTTATTATTGTATTCCATTTTTAATAAAAAAAATAAAAAAATTAACTCAATAGATTAACAGAACAAAAACAATCTCCTTTTTTAATTATTACATCATCAACTGAATTAATATTAATAATTACTACAATGTCATCAACAGACTCTGCTATTACAGAATTTTGTAAACTTAACATTTTTAATTTAAGTTCATTTTTTAATGAAACTAATGCAACACCTTTTCTTATAGATATACCAAACTTTAAAGAAACACTTTTTTGTGACTTAAAAACTATTTTAATATCTTGTTTTGCAAACACATCATATCTTCCATTTATTAATATTGCAGGATGCTGTAAATTTTTATGTGGTTTAAAAACTATAGGAAATGGTTCCGGTTGTTTTTATTTGTTTATAAATTTATGCACAGGCATGCTATTTGACATTTTATTATATATAAATTTTATTATATATAATTTGAAAATCAAAGAACCATATTTAAAAATAGAATATTAGCAAATGGAGAATTTGGTCCTAATAATAAACCTGAACCTGTTGATGTATAACCATTTCCAGCACGTAAGTACAGACCATCACCTACAGAACTTCCTTTACTTCATGGTCTCAAATATAAACCAGATCCTGCGCATATTAATTTAATTCCTTGTCCCTTCTTTTTCATGTACACAATACCATTTCCAGCAATTTTATTAATCATAGTTGATCCAGCTGCTGAACCTACTCCTGAAAGCAGTCCTGTTGCAAGTGGTAGTATAATTCTTGATGCTAAAGAACCAAGAAACGGTAAAAGTGCACCAATAAATCCACCTTCTATTTTAGAATTGTGTACTAGTTGTATTTTACTTAAAATAATTGATACACCAGTACCTTTTTCATATGCTTTTCTAATCCTATTCAATTGTGTTGTTGTTACAGCTAATACATGTTCACCATTTAAATCTGAATGCGATAACTTAATACTAGCTCCAATACCACATTCAATTGCATTTTTAATTTTTTCTATTTGGTTTTGTGAAAGATTTACTTTAATATTAGTATATTTACTCATTTTGTTATAGTTAGATTATTTTTTTTATCTTATATGAAATCTAATAGCTAATTTTTCTCCTCATAAATTTATCAGATTTCCATCTTGATCAACCAATTTAGTCTCCATCTTTGAAATTGTTTTTAGTGTTATTGGTAAGTAAATTAAGTTTAATGGCTCTTGAATAATTTTATATCCAGGACTAACACTTGGGAAAATTGAATATATAACGTTTTCTGTTGTTCCATTTACATAGGATGATGCTATTATATAATTTGTTACACTTATACTATTAATACTTAAAATGTCTACTATATTATCTGATTCATGAGATCCTGTTGAATATACTTGATTGTTAAAACCAAGAATAGATCTAATTGAATTTATAGGTATAAAATCAACTTTATAACCAGCTTCAATATTTAAAGTTGTTTTCAATGTGTTATTATCTGCTGAAAATATAATGCTAGTTTCAACTCCAATAATAATTTTACTATTTTCAGTAATTTTTTCCACAATATACTTATTTATATCATCAATCTCATAACTACCTTCTAGAATGTGTATATCTATCCAAGTTGCTCCATTATCTGAACTATATCTAAAATTGTTATTTGAAGAATCAACATTTGGAAAACTGTAGAATGTATCAAGACCAACTAATGCCATTTCATAATCTTTATCTTCACTTAGTTGTATAATAGGAGCAAACTTCTCTTTTATCATTTTATCATTTTCTCTTTTATCATTTTATCATTTTATCATTTGACTACTTTTATCATTCAATATTATATACATTTTTTATATACAAAAAAATTATTTTAAACTTTAGATGGAAAATAAAATTTATCTAATCCACTTCTATATTTTCCATTATCTATTTTAGAAGATAAATCTATGATAACAAATCCATGAGGTTCTGACCAAGCATGCTTACAAAATCTTTTCAACTCATCTTCGTTCATATCACTAGAAACATGATCTCTATAAATATGACATAAATTCTTTGCATCTTGAGGAAATAATCAAATAAAATTGGCATTTTCCCTAATAGTTTGTCTAGGTAACATAAAATAATTTTGTGCAAGATAGAAACAATCTACATTACTATGTCTACCTCTTATATAATATTTTTCACACTTATTTTGTTTTGTTAATTGCAAATCATCAAATATCATCAAATTATTCTTGTTAATATCAAGATCCTCAGGATTTGGTACATCTTCATCTGTTTCAAAAAACTTACACTCCATATCTGCTTTATCTTTCAAATTTTTTGAAACTTCTGCAATTACAAAATCTGGATTTGCATAAAATTTTTCTATTTGGTCTTGTAGCTTAAATAGTTCATTAATAATTTCTTTTGGCAATTTTTTTTCAAAAGAGCTTTTTAACATTTTGTATTCTGGTTGAAAAAGAGACTTTCTAAAAACTTGTAAATTTTTATAATCTAACCAACCAGGTCTTATTAGTAGATTTAATAATAAAGTAGTTTTTCCACAACCCGACTTTCCAACAATAATTCTGCTTATACTTTTTGTAACAACTTGTTATTACTTCGCTTATTTTTATTTACTTTCCATGAATAATCTATAATATCCATTTTTATATATAAGATTTTTTTTTATATATAAAAATGTACTGTGTCAAATGTAGAAACAAAGCAAATACACTAAACTTGCAAAATGTTGTGAGTAAAAACAATAGAAATATGCAACGTGGAACTTGCACTATTTGTGGAACAACAAAAACTCAATTTGTATCATCAAAAAAAAGGAGGAGATTTAGTGAGTTCAATTAATTCAATAACTAAAAAAATAAAATTACCATGGGCAAAGTTCCCTGGTGAAATGCATTTACCTGGAATGAACTTTGCTGGTCCTGGTACTAATTTAGATGAAAGATTAACTTCTACTGATGCATATAAAGAATGGAGTAAACCTATAGATAGAGTTGATATGCAGCTTACCATCACGATCTTGCTTATAAATACTTCGATGATACTGCACATAGAAATAAAGCTGATAGAATTATGATTGAAGAAATGGATTCTATAAAAAATCCAACAATACGTGAAAGAATTGAACGAGGTATTATAAAACTTATTATATCATCAAAAGCAAAGTTTGGATTAGGTCTTTCAGACCCATATGAATTAGGTGTTAAAACTATCCAAAAAAACTACAAACGATCAAAGAAAAAGAAAAGGGTAAAGAAGTAGGTCTTTCAGACCCATGCGAAGTAACATGGACTGACGAACTTGCAAACGAACTTCATAAACCAGTTGTAAAACATTTCAGAAAAAGAAAAGTGATTGTAAATGGAATCGATGAAATATGGGCTGCTGATTTAGTTGACTTGCAATCTTTTTCTAAATTCAATGACGGTATAAAATACTTATTAATAGTGATTGATGTTTTCTCAAAGTATGGATGGATTTTTCCACTGAAGAGTAAAACTGGAGTTGATGTTGCTAATGCTTTAAATAAAATCTTCCACGAAAGAAAATGTCAAAAAATATGGATAGACAAAGGGTTAGAATTTTATAATAAGCATGTTAAAGCGCTAGATGTTGAGTTATACTTAACTGAAAATGAAGAAAAAAGTTGTGTAGTTGAACGTTGGAATAGAACAATGAAAGATAAAATGTTTAAGTACTTTTCAGCTAATTCTACTAGAAAATATATTGACGTCTTAGATGAAATGGTAAATAAATACAACAACACAAAGCATTCTTCAATTAAAATGACACCAGTTGAAGCTAGCAATAAAAAAAATGAAAATATTGTTTGGTTCAATCTAAATGGAAATGTACGATCAAAGTCTGTAAACCTAAAGTTTTCAATTAGTGATAGAGTTAGGATAACTAAAAAGAAAGGAACGTTTGAAAAAGGATACCCACCGAGATGGACTGAAGAAGTTTTTACAGTGTCACAAGTTCAGTTCACAGATCCACCAACGTATAAAATAACTGACGATAATAGTGAAGAAATACAAGGTACTTTTTATGAACAAGAAATGCAAAAAACAGATCAAAATGTATTGAAAAAGTTATTCGTAAACTTAAAAACAAGTCATTAGTAAAGTGGTATGGGTATCCTGATTCGTTCAACTCATGGGTTGATAATTAAGAATTGATAAGTCTAATTTAATAGGAGTAATTTACTATTATGCGTAGGACCTCAATGAGTTTAGATTTCATTTATGCGTAGGACCTCAATGAGCTACTTCTTATGGGTCTGAAAGACCTATAGCTTAGCTATATTCTATGCAGAGATTCCAATTCTTGCAAGAATTGGAATTTTTTATGAACTAGTTATAAACTTGCAAAAATTAATTTTATAATTATTATTTTCTTTTTATTATGAGCTCAGAAACTATAGCTTGAATAATTGTTGATATTATGGAAGGCTTATAGGTTAAAAATTTTTGGCCCAGGACCCGCCTTTTTCTACTACTCTTGTCATAACTACAAGCTAATTGTCGTTGTTAGTTTTGAAATTTTTGTGAAGAAAATACCACTAATAATAATGGTATAATATTCAAGTTTAATACCACTTAATGTTTTAAAAAATTAAAACTTTAAGTGGTGTTAGTTTGAGTAAGTTAACCTAAACTATTCATTTTTCCTACCTTTTTTAAGTGTCAAAAAACAATAACGGTATCTGTAAAAATATATTTCAATAGAACAGTAAACCAAATATATAACAAAAACAATAATTATATACAAATAAAAGAAACTACATATTTTAAAATAAAGCAAACAGCATGATTTTTAATACAGACTTGTTTTTTTCATAACTCGCAAAAATTCTGCTTCGTTAATTTCACCGTCACCGTCACGATCAGCTTCATCTATCATTTCCTAAATAGAGATTTAACATTTTAAAAAATAATAACAACTTGCCACCATTTAAATATAGTAAGGCCAGCTAACATATGAGGTCGGAGCAAAAACGTTGAATTTGAGTCTTTTTTAGACTTTCAACAAACAACGGTTATATTTTTTTATATCTTATTTTTAGTTTCGAATCGTTTGTCACATTGTTCCACAGAAACACCCGGGTTTCAACCTCACACTCAATTTTTCTTTTTTCGCAATAAACAACATATTAGTTAAACAAAAGTAAAGGTATCAAGAACCTCCAATAAAAAAAAAAAAAAAAAATTAGAAAAGGATAAAATAAAAATTCACACTTTCATACTTTAGATAAAAATGGGAGGGGCGGTACATAGTTAAATTTATTAAAGTACATATATTTCAAGAAGAATGATTTTTATTTTTTAATGTTATTCACCTCCCCATGGTCAAAATGGATACTACAGCTGAGGAGGCTACTTTATTGTGGTTACAACCCTCTCTCAACTCTTTAAACCTGAAACACGAACCTTGACGAACAAGACCGCTGCGCGGAGTAACAAGTTGAAACAAGTATCTTTTGAATTAACATGAGTATTTAATTGCTTGTAACGGTTTGTTTACCTTCTCCTAAAGACATTACATTGATTTTTTTCTGGAAATATTTTTATTGAAATATTTGAAAGACTTTGTTTGGAATTTTGATTGAAAGATTTCTAAAAAGCATATTTACCTTTTCATAGTTCTTATTGTTTTTGCTTTTATTGCTCAATTAATATTGTTTATAAAATTATATTTATTAGAGTACCTGTTTTATAACAGCATGTGCTACCTGCTTTGTTATTTTTATTTAATTTAAACAAATGTTAACTTATTTGTTGATTTGAATTTGTAGTTGACAATTACTTTTTTTCAAATCTCTTTATAGACATTAATTTTATTATATTTTGGTTTTCTCTTTATAGACATATAGACAATATGTTTCTTTAAAACTACATGGATATTGTTTTTATTTGTTTTGATAGTATTCATTTTTTATATTACTTTACAATCATCTTTTTTTTTTTATGTACTTAACTACAAAAAATAATTTAAAGAAAGGATTCTCTAAGTTTTGTTACTATAGTAACATAATACGTTTAATACATTCCATAAAAATTCATATATTGAAAATAACTTACGGTAGACAAAATAAAACTGATGGGAAACAAAATAAAACTGACGGTAGACAATACTAAATTAATCACCAATAAAATTATAGAAACGCTGCTATAAAATGAAAAATAAATTTTATAGCAAGATACTAATTATTTAATAATACTATTCCAGATTACAATTATTTAGGAGAATGTAATTAAATTTGTCAGAATTGTGGTGTCAAGAAATTTTTATATATTCTAAACATATATTTTATGTTGCCATTATAAAAGGGTAGTTTTGCCTA
Source organism: Hydra vulgaris (assembly GCF_038396675.1). Lineage (NCBI taxonomy): Eukaryota > Metazoa > Cnidaria > Hydrozoa > Anthoathecata > Hydridae > Hydra > Hydra vulgaris. Next base: position 22,020,654 of record NC_088931.1, read on the forward strand.
CATTTTCACCAATTTTGCAACAGTTACAATAATTATTTACAGGGTGTTAGGGAGATTAAAATGTCAATGTTAATATTTTTAAATAAATCAAAAATTAAAGCGTTTGTTATGCTTTTACTTCACTTATAGCTAATGCAGTTCAACAATTGAATCATGCGTCACAATGTTTTAGAATGTCTGGTCAAGTATTTTATTGTTGGTAATCTTAAGCCAGATCTAGATATTCCCCAAATATATTTTCTACTACAAATCTATGATCTACTTGCAAGCAGTAAATTTTAGAATGTAACTCTCTTCACTAAATATATATATATTTATATATATATATATATATATATATATATATATATATATATATATATATATATATATATATGTATATATATACATATATATATATATATATATATATATATATATATATATATATATATATATATATATATATATATATATATATATATATATATATATATATATACATATATTAGCTGGGCAGACCCATTAAAAATTTGGGTCTTTGTAAGTCCCTTCCACATTGATATTTTCTATACTTTTTCCTTATATATATCCTTGCTTTCCGGACCATAAAATACAGGTTTTTACCAAACCTACCATTTCTATATTTATCTATTCCACATTAATCATTTCTATACCTATTCCTTATTTACTTCAATATATTTTAGTAAAATAATCCATTCTGAAAAATTCCTTTATAAGCAAAAAAATTAACATGTGCACCTTATACTTATTAAAATAGTAATGAATAAATAGTTGTAAAGAAATAACATAGTAATTATTATATTTAGTCTTAATTAGAATATATAACATAAAAATGTTTCTATCAGTGGTGTACCCTCCGGTTTTTTTCTGGTTGCCATGCAGGCGACTGAAATTGTTTTCATTTTGCATTTGAGTCACCCACTATGATAATCAACAGCCTGGTAAAATAGTTTTTTTTTTTTTTTTGTATTTTTTCTCGGTCGGACTTTTTTTAAAAGTCAGTCTACTAAAATACGTCTAATAAGAAACAGTTTAATTAAAAGTAAATTATTTAATAAAAAAAAGTGAAACGTTATAACATGTATAACAATATTGTTAAGTAAGTTTAGTTACAAATAGATATTGGTAAAGAGATAACTGTCTTTTAAAGATCGTCATTTTTGTTGTAGTTGAAATCTGTTTCGTTTAGTCTATATCTGTTTTGTTTGAGCATTTGGAATTCAAAGAAAATGTAATCCCAAAACACATCTTAAATTGAGAAGAAACGTGCTTTAAAATGTAAGAACAACGTTCAAGAAAACAGTACAGTCGCAATTCAAAATTTTAAGTCATGTGTCAGTTTCTTTTTATTAAGTTTAGTAAAATTATATAACGCACTGTAGTGTACTCATTATTAAACAAAGTGTATAATACTTTAAACGCTTTTTAAAGCTTTTTATTTAAATAATGGCAAGGAATAAAATCTTCATAGATCAAAATATTGTTTTATTAATAAACACACTTCAAAAGTGTGTAAGTAACAAACTGCCTGGTCATCCTGCCGTGCTACTGACAGGCATTTTTTTTAAATTTCAGTCGCACTTTGAGAAAAAGAGTTGCCCCGTACCACCAGACAACCATGAGGGTACACCCCTGTCTATATATTTTTATTAAAAGAAGTTTTCCTAAAAAATTTAAATAAAATCTTATTTTTAGCTTAATATATAAAACATGAAATACAGCTAAGTACTAATTTTTAATTTATTTATGTAATGTTTCAGTCTGATTAGCTCAGACCGTCATCAGACGTAAAATGAAATACAATAAAGGCACAAAAAATGTATGTAAAAAACATTTAAGAAGACATTATAAATATGAGCTGACGTAAGGTGAAAACTATTTTGAAATTTCAATGATTTTTTTAAAAAGAGGTCTCCAGCTATTTGATGCAATGCAATTTTAGCACCATTGTCCTTGTTCAAATGCGGTGGTAAGTGCCTTACCTTGTAATTCGTTTGGGCATAATTAATCTCAAGTGAATCTCTTATTTTCCTTTCATGGTAGTTAGAATTAAGTGCCATTGTTTTGGGGTACATCCAATTAAATATACCATGGCAGTCCTTACAGTGTTCTGTGGCTCCGACATGCCAATTGCCTTTCATGCTGTTTATATGATGCTTAATACTTCTTTGTATAATTTTCTTTTTTGTTTCTCTAATATCAACGCCACCGTATGAACACATAAGCTTATACACACCCGCGTTGCTATTTGGTAATAATTTGGATTTGTTATTACATAAAATTATTTTCAAGGTTGGTGGTGTTGTAAATACAACTTTAACGCTGTACCTATTGAGCTCTTTTCTTAATTTTGAACCTATTTTTGGAATCCATGGGAGTTTTATTGTTATATAACCATTTTCTGTTTTATCTGCAACTAAACCAACAAGATTGTTTTTGATTTTGAGATAATTTTTTGTTTTAAGCTCTAACTCTGACCTTTTATGGCTATTTTCGACAAACATTTATTACAAATTGTATTTCATCTTGAAGGTATTTTGGGGAACAAATTTTTGAGGCTCTTAATACAAAACCTTTAAAGACTCCAGAAGTTATTGCAGGATTAATGTTTGAATTCAGTTTTACTTGTATATTTGTAATTGCGGATTTTCAATGGATTTTGAAATCATAGTGGAAATTATTTTTATTACTGCTATATCTAAAAAGTTCAACTCCTTCTTTTTGTATTCTATTTCTAATGTGTATTGAATCGCAGGATATTGTTGATTTAACAATTCCAAAAATTTGTCGTGTTTTTCTAATGAATCAAATCTCACATGGCTGTTATCTACATTTCTTTTGAATGACTTCGGTGAGAATAAGTTTATGATTTCTGCAAATCTAAAAGTTTTTGTTTCAAAATGTTGCAAAAATGCCTCTACAACAACGACCATAAGTGATAGTCTAATAGGGCCAGAATTTGGTATAATTCTAATTATACTTTTATATAAAAAGTAGAATTGGCTTAGGCAGAGCTCAATTAGTTGGTGAATATCAGTAATAGTTAACCTAGTTCTTTTCGCAAGATCATCTTTATCATTGTTGAGTATGTCAATAATCACAGGAATCGATCTGTCAATTAGAATCGAGGGGTACGAAGCTATCACATCAAACAAGACTTGAATTTCATTAGGGGAAATAACCCAGGATTTTGCTTCGCGGACAAATGAAGACGAATTCAGTAAGCTTGTTTTATTTTTATTTAGAGTTGGTTGTATTATTTTAACAAGATATTCTGAAGAACCATAAGGCAGAGTACCGACAGTGAAAACCACTGGTCTCATTGGATAGTTTTTATCTGATTTATGAGCTTTTATGACGCCATATAGTTGTAGAGGAATGCTATCAGAAGGGTATAATTGAAAATAAGTTTTTTTTTATCAAATTTATTTTCTTTCCTTAACTTACATAAAAACTTCTAGAACTTTGTTGTGATGGTTTGTATAGGGTCATAATTGATAATTACTGATTTTTTAATTTTATTATCTAATTTCTTAAAAGCATCTGATTCGTTAACTACAACAAAATCCGAACCTTTATCAAACGGATAAACTCTTAGAGCGCCTTTATTCGTTTTCAAATTATTCAAAGCAAATCTTTGTTGCCTTGTGAGATTATCTGGTAATTTCTTTTTTAGAGATTTTGTCAGAACTTTGCTAATTTGACTCAATCAGGGTAAACAACTCCATAAAAGTTACTTTCTTATATGAAGGTGCAAAATTTGGTCCCAAATTCAACAGTTTGACTGTAGAAGAGTCTAACGGCATTTGAGTAAGATTTAAAACTCCTGATTTTATTTTTTTGTATTTCGTATGCAATTTAGTTTTTCATGGGTTTTTAGATAAAGATTTTCATTTTTTTTTTTTAAATTCGTTTTTTTTAGTATTGAAATAATGATTTTCACTATCAACAACTTCAAAATGATAATGTGTTAAAATACTTTTAAATTCTAAATTAATGATTTTAATAAATTCCTTACTTTTATAAAGTCGATATTTTGCTTCGTTTTGAGTGTGTATCAATAACTTTTGTTGATATTACAAGGTAATATTTTCAGCTCTTTTTGATTTAACTGGCGATTTAATTTTAAATGATGATGAGATTATATAATTAGAAATATATTTTTGTAAATATATAAACTGATTTTTTGAAATAGCATTTTTGATTTTTTGTTCCTGAAGTTTTTTTGTTAGATTATAAACCTTCTCGCTGTATTCGTACAGTGATCAATTGTTTTAATGTCATTTCTTGTAGTACTTGATAATTTATTTAATATATAAAACATAAAATACAGCTAAGTACTAATTTTTAACTTATTTCTAGCTTGTTTTTCTAGTTTTTTGCCAAAAAGTGATGCCACGTACCAAAAAATTTTTTGGCTTCAATGATTTATGAAAAAGCCGTGTCTATCATTTTTAATGGTCCAAGAAGAAGATGATAAATCCTAATAAATATAGCAAGACTTTTTATTTTTTTTATTTTACTATTTACCTGAGAACATAAATAACATAAGTACCTAATTATAACACATACTCAACAAATTTCTCCCAGCGTTTTGATGTTTTTCGAATTTTTAGTTTTTTTAAAAATCCTTTCATTTGTTATCAACATCTTTACATATGTTATGTATATAAAATCTATAAACTTCATAAGTGTAAATATATAATAGATAAAAAATATAAATAATATAAAAAAAATATATAAAATCTATAAACTTCAAAAGTGTTTTATTTTGTATTTTAAAAAATAAAAAAAGATTAAAAACAAAAAAGTCACCATTGGTAGGATTTGAAGCCACTAGTTTTTAATATTCAAGAAAACTTTCATTATTTGACATGCAAGCTAACTACTCGATCACACTGGCATGTTGAATAATGGAAAATTTAACACTATATAATAAATAAAAGACTTTATAAAACGGAAAAAAATAATTAAATAAAAGATGGAAATAAATAATAGATCAAAATTAAAGAGATGCTGCCACAATGCAGCTTTCAGAAACTAAAATTGTAAAGCTTGATATATGTTTATAAAAAACTGAAAACTTGATATGTATTTATATATATATATATATATATATATATATATATATATATATATATATATATATATATATATATATATATATATACACACACACACACACAGTTTTTGCATTCCTTTTTTATCAACTTTTTAAAATTCTAATGTTAACTTTATATATATATATATATATATATATATATATATATATATATATATATAGCCCTCGGAATTAGGATCAGCATTCGGCAATGCCAACCTTGGTGAAAATTTATTGCAAACATCATTTTTCCTAATTGTGTATGTATATATATATATATATATATATATATATATATATATATATATATATATATATATATATATATATATATATATATATATATATATACATATATACACACATATGCATGTATGTATATACATATATACACACATATGCATGTATGTATATACATATTTATCAACTTTTTAAAATTATTTTGTTAACTATAAGATCTATGTATTTCCTTAGATTGGTAATATATAGATCATATAGATCCTGCTTTTTCATTGATTTCTTTTGCTCTGCTAAATTGACTTGGTACTGCTGCCTGGCTGTCTTAACTGATAACATTAATGTATTAATGTAATGGTGTCAGGGTGAACTTTTTATAATTTCATATGATCTCTTATAATACAATGAGAAACTATTGAGTTCGATTGAATACTTTCATTCATCTTTGTTTATACTGAAACCCATATTTGACAAGCTAAAAATTTCAAAAAAACAGCTATGTCTTTTTATTATCATGACAATTTTTTTTAATCTGGTTTCCTAAAGCCAATCATATGAAATAAATGTTTGACCTATTTAATATGATTTATAATTGAAACTTTTAACCATATCATATACTTATATATAAAATGGTTATCTATTATACATTGGTGTTTAATATGGTTATATATTGTTTATTTATCAAACTTTACTTTACTAAGTATTTCAGCTTATCCAAGGCTAAGCATCCTAATAAAAATAGTTTAAACAGCTTAACTATAAAATGTAAATGTAAATTGTATTGACAATAAATTTTGTAAATAAAATGTAAAATGTAAAATCAAATGTACAAATATATACTATGAATTTTATCAAAACTAGTTAAATTATTGATGAAATTTAATTTAAAATTATTGCACAAAAATAAAAAAGTATTTTCCCTTGTATTCCCTGAATATTAAAAAATCTTTGAGTTTTCCAGATTTTTCAGTGGCAACCTTTTATATTTTAAAAACCTAGCACAAGCCAAATCCCTATCGAATATTTACTTACTTGTAACTCCTCATCAGTTAAATTCTCTCCAAGTTCTTTTGCAACACGTTTTAGATTTTTGAATGAAATTTTTCCCTAAATAATAATTATTAAACATTCTAACATTTCACTGTATAGATATAGATCAGTTAAAGTTATTTTTAATTCTGGTTTATTTATAGCACTTTTTAAATAGATTGACATGAGATAAAAACTGTTGAAAATTAATTTAAAACTAAAAATCAACTTTTTGACCCTTTTTCTAAAATGTATAACATTTAAAAAATGAAGGAGGTTCTTTATATAGCCATAACATATGAGCAATTTTAAAATTTAAAAAAATATATTTTAAAATTTAAAATCTAATTATAAATTATGAAAACTGTATAAGTTTTCATCAACCAAGCGATTGTTTTACACTTTTGAGGGCATTTTTATTGCTGCTTTCAAAATGTCAAAACAGCCAAAAACACTTTGAAAAAGATTTTGCTTATTGTTCAGACTTATGATAATGAAGCACGCCCCTTCAAGAAGTTAGAAAAAGAAATAAATATCATTACTTTTTGGCTGCAAAAATCCTATAGTTGTAAGTGTTAAATCAAAAACATTTCTTTTTATATAAATACACTACTGTTGATTATTTTAGAAGGGAAACAATAGCAGTTTTTGCATAATTAAATTTTTTATTTATATAAACCCTTATCATTAACACCATTTGAACAATTCATTAATTTGAAAAAACTTTTTTAACTAAATTGGAATCAACAAATATAATAACCAAACAAAGTGGTTCAATACTTGAAATGTCTAAGATTTTAATAGAAAGGCATTTAATACTTATAAAGTTCTTCCATTATATTGCCAGTAATTACTTTATCAACTCCTTTTGTGATGAGTATGTAGGCCTCGGCACGAGCAAATGAGTGCAAGAGCAGAAAAAAGCTCTCCTAAAACGAATAAGGCAAGCCAGGTGAGCTGCTTCTCTAAAGAGCTTTTTACTTTTGGCTTTTGCATGAGCTATTTGTTTATTAATTAAAAAATCTTTTTATACTTGTTACAAGCATATGCTTGAAGCATTAATGTTACAAGAATACATACATAACAAGCATCATTTAACGCATTGTGAAAAAATTCTTTAGACGATTTCTTTGGGTTTTCACTCTAGCTAACCATTTATTCATTTACAACTTTATTCATTCAATGGAAAATTTGAAAAACAAAGAGATATAAAAGTTTTTACTGCGAGTAAAAAATATTTATACTTTCTTACTTTAATAGAATGCAGGAAGTTTAAGAATTATTACAACAATTTAAGACTCCACAATAAAAGAAATCATTACAATTTGTAATGATTTAATGCAGAATTTTAGAGAAAAAAATCTCTCTGCTCTGCATATCTGTGTTTGAAAAGTAAAGAAATATATATATTTTTTTACCTGATCCTGTTATTTTTATTAATTTTATATTATAATCTTGCAACTAAAAACAAAACAATTATTGTAGTAATAAATAGTAATAAATAACTTAATAATTTTAACTTAAATAATTTAAAATATATATCAAGCACTATAAAAAATGAGTATTACACAGGAACAAAAAAGCAATAAAAAGTCAATCTGAAGCTCAAACTTAGTCTTTTTTATTCAATGTATTTTACATAAGAATGTAGTTTACATAAGTATGTAGTTTACAAAAGAATTTTTAATTTTTCGAATCAATATCTAAAAAAAGAGAAAAAAAAAAAAGAAAGTGGTTTAATTTATGAAAAAATTATATTTATGTGAGAGCTGTAAATTGCTCCTGTAAATCACTTTAGGGGAGTGTGGGTGAGAGCTAAAACTCTTGCTTCTCGCAGAGGACTGAGTATGTAAGAAGTGTTTTGTTTTTTTGAGTGATGAGTATTTAAGAAGCTTTTTTTTGTGATGAATATTTTAGAAATATTTTTTTTTATGTTTAACATTTCCTGATGATTATTATTTCTTGAGAAATAAAGAAATTAAAAAGAAAAATAGAAATTTTCTTCTTGTTTCTCAAGAATTCTCGAGAATATAAAATATGACATTTGAGAAAATTCTAAAACATTTCGAGAATATAAAATATGACATTTGAGAAAAATCTAAAATATCTCGAAAATATAAAATACAACAAAATATTGCATTAGTGCAAAAATATCGAATAATAGGAACAAAATATATGTAAATAAACATTGGAAAACAAGCAAAAAATTAATAAAAAACGTATATTCATGCAAAAATAATTATTAGATACGTTACATAATTGAAAATAATAAAAAAAAGAAAAATGATAACTATTAACTAACACATTAAATAAGAACTTACAAACTAGAGTTTATTTAGAAGTACAAAAAATAAATATATAGTTTAAAAATTAAAAAAGAATATCAAAATTTAATTTTTTTAAAATAATAAATGTAAATGTGGAGTTATTTCTCTGTTTTAAAAAAGAGTTTTAGAAAACATAGTGCATTCAATGTTTTGCTTAATAACCTATTTCTTTTCTTTGTAACAAAATCCCTGGCAGTGGAAAGATTTTGTTAATTTTGGATTGATGTAGGTTTTATTGTTGACAGTGCATCCCTAAGAAGTTATTAGAGATCTATTACATTCTTATCTTATTTTTTTACTTGTACTTTTGTTAATACCATTCACAGCATTAATTTCTTTAATAGTGTCTTCAATTGACAAATTTAATTGTTTTAGGGGGGTGCACCTTTGTGGACAGGGCTTAGAATTTGTAAAAATTTATACAAAGATACAATATTATTTCTTCTATTATTAATTTTTTCGTTTATTTTCTGTATAAATTCTTGACTTATTTTAGAATTAACTTTCGTTAACTTCCCAAATAAAATTTTTGAAGCCCCTTCTGCAGTTAATAGTGTGGAATCTTCTCAGCTCAAACTCTAAACAGTTAATCTAAAAAGCTCTAAAACAATTAAGTTTTTGTGATATTGATATAGTGATCCTTTCATAGACGATTTAAGTTTAGTTCTAATTAAGTCTTTATAACAGCGTTCTTTATTATTAAAAATTGTTTTACCATAATTTCCATTGTACTCCATCATGTTTTGCAATCCAAAATTAAAGCTAATTCAGTAGGTTCTTTCTCAGTTACATGTTTTTGTAATAACATTTTCTCAGTTACATCGTTTTTTATAAGAGATATTTTTAATTTCTTTACTATTTTTTATATACCTTCAATTGTATCTTTAATTGAAGTATTTAACAGCTCTTCCTGTTCCTGTACTTCATTTTACAAATCAGATTCTAAAAAATCATCTTTATATCTAACAACTTTATCTACTGCATCATCAGTATCATCATTGTTTTTATTGTTGCATTTTTCAGTTAAAATGTTTTTATAACTGCCCAGCCGGCACAAACATGTGTTTTTAGAATCTAAAATGTTAACACCTTTTAGACGTCTAAATTCAAATAACTATAAGACATCTAATTGTTTTTATCTCTGAGACAACAAATAATAGCTGCCTTAAGCTTTCTAAAAGAAGACAACTATTAGATGTCTTATATTTATCTGAATTTTGACCTCGAAAAGGTGTTAACATTTCAGATGGTAAAAAATACATCTTAAAGATGTGTTTGTGCCAGCTGGGTGCTAGATGTAAAGCATGGTTGTAACATAACTGCTGATTAGCAGGACAATCTCCTGAATTTTTGCATAACAGCTGCTCCATCACTCATAACAGCTAGAATATCTTGGTCTAAGCATAGATCAAAGATTTTTAATTTTTCTTCTAATATTTCTAGCAAATCGCTGCTGCATCAACTGTTACATCAAATTGGAGCAGTAATAAATCGCTGCTACATTGACTATTACATTTGGATTGAAGTAGTAATAAGTTTTTTCATTATTTTCCATTTTTCTTTTCTTTTTCCCAAAAAAAAAAAAAAAAAAAAACTATGGATTTAGGTTAAAAAAAAGCCCCCAATTGCATATAAATAAGTGTTTTTTAAAAGGGCAGATTTGTTCAAGAAGTTTTGAGTAAATCTTTTAAAAAGCATTGAAACAATTTTATCAATACATTGTAAAGTAATGATGATGACGTAGAAGAATTACCCAGCCAGGCTTGTTTTGCTGGAATTTCTTCAATTTTGTCAATCTGCTACTCAACATGCTCAGATTGACTTCCACCTTGCATTGATACCCTTTGCACTGTAACCTTATTGAATTTATATTTAACCACATTTGTGTCTTCACTTCAAAATATCACGTGTCTTCCTTTCAAAATTTTTGTTGAGATGATGTTTGAAATTAGGCTTAGCTAATTAAATTGTAAAGAAATGTAAATATAGATACCAATACAAACACAGAGTTCATAGAACATAGAATTACAAAAAACATTGATTTGTATAAATAGAATATTAAGTAAACATGCAAACACGGGCAAAAAAGTTGTAATAAATATCTGACCAAAATTCAGAAATCCGGCTAAAATTTTGCCGGATTTGCTAACTTGTTGTCGGAGCTGGATTTGGGGGGGATCGGTAAAAATGGCTGGATTTCGGTCAAGACAGGAGCCAAAATCCGGTACAGCTCTATTGAAGACCTACAATAGTGACTATCAGCTGTCAAGAAGGATCCTTTTTTTCAGGCACATTGTAAATAACATAGTGTTTGTATAAAAAAAAGGTTTACAAAGTCTGATATCTTCATTTGCTACAACAACAAAATGTTGAAAGGAATATTGTCTTTTTAATAAAAGGAATATTATCTTTTAAAAAAGCCTACTCTAGTCTGACAAGCTGTCACACTATTACGTTTTAAACTAATTTTTTTTTATTCACATTTCACTTTTTTTTTATTACATCTGAAATAAAAAAGTTATGTCCATTTTTTTCTGTATTGCAGACTATTGAATAAAATTTCTCTGCTTATAGGTAAGTTTTGTGTTACATTTATACTTGCAGTTTTCTTTACACCTCTCAGAAATTGTTTTTGATGGAACTATATTTTGAGTATTGCTAACATTGGAGAGTCTTGCAGAGATTTTCCAGACTTGCATAATTTTCTATGTTTATTTATTTTCTAATTTTCTGGATGTCTAGATCTCTTTTTAGTTAAATAAAACATAACTTTGCCATTATTTTCATCAATAAAACATAGATATGCCAGTTGCCTGAACTGAAATCAGCTCAGGAAACAAATTCCTAATATAAAATGTCTTTTTTTAATAACAATACTCCTTTAATTTTATCTTTTTTATTTAAAATAACAATACTCATTTTTTTAAAAAGACAATATTTCTTCTTTAAAATACAATATTCCTTTCAACATTTTGTTGTTGTAGCAAATGAAGATATCAGACTTTGTAAACCTTTTTTTTATACAAACACTATGTTATTTACAATGTGCCTGAAAAAAAGGATCCTTCTTGACAGCTGATAGTCACTATTGTAGGTCTTCAATAAAGCTGTACCGGATTTTGGCTCCTGTCTTGACCGAAATCCAGCCATTTTTACCGATCCCCCCCAAATCCAGCTCCGACAACAAGTTAGCAAATCCGGCAAAATTTTAGCCGGATTTCTGAATTTTGGTCAGATATTTATTACAACTTTTTTGCCCGTGTTTGCATGTTTACTTAATATTCTATTTATACAAACCAATGTTTTTTGTAATTCTATGTTCTATGAACTCTGTGTTTGTATTGGTATCTATATTTACATTTCTTTACAATTTAATTAGCTAAGCCTAATTTCAAACATTATCTCAACAAAAATTTTGAAGGGAAGATACGCAATATTCTGAAGTGAAGATACAAATGTGGTTAAATATAAATTCAATAAAGTTACAGTGCAAAGGGTATCAATGCAAGGTGGAAGTCAATCTGAGCATGTTGAGCAGCAGATTGACAAAATTGAAGAAATTCTAGCAAAACAAGCCCGGCTGGGTAATTCTTCTACATCATCATCATTACTCTGACAATGTATTGATAAAATTGTTTAGACTACGCCCGCTGGTGGCACAGCACATGAACAACAATTACCAACAGCATTGACACTCAGTTAAGCTATTGTCTGGCAGAACCAGAAATAAAGAGACACGCTGATCCATTACAGTGGTGGGGTGATAACATGCACCAATTGCAAGCTCTGGTGATACTAGCTCGCATTTATTTGGGTGCCCACCGACAAGTGTACCATCAGAACGTTTGTCCAGTGTTGCTGAGGAGATCCTTAATGATCATCATAGTTCACTCCTGTCACATAATGCAGCTCGCCTAATTTTCTAAAGTGCAATTCAAAACTGATCAAAGATATTTTAGAAAAATAATTGAAACTGAAGTTACTTTACTTCACTTTCAAATTGAAAGTTTCAATAATTTATCAATTATTTTGTTATGTTATGATATGTTATGTAAAACTGTGTCATTCTACTTTAATAAACTATGAAGTTTAACAGAAAATAGTTGTCACTTGGTACTGAGAATGGTAAACATTGTTGACCATTCTTAAAAAAAAGTAGGAATGTGCAGGATTTTTGCTCCTGTAACTTTGTTTTGAAATACGGCTTCGGCTCTGGCCAAATTTGTCAAAAAACAATAAAACAAGTTAAAGAGTCCTACTTTAGATTCATATTTTACTCTCACTTTAATTCAAGTTTCCATAAACCAGAAAAAGACATATGCTTGTGAAGCCTATAAAGTAGCAAAAGAAAATAATCAACTTGAGAAAAGCATGGAAGAAATATATAATGTCTATTTGCGGGAAAAAATAGAAAAGCGCGACAACGAAGAACATGAGTGTAACAATCAGCTGGATGATGTAGTAGTCATTAGTTTTGATTTGCAAAATGTTATTTAGCATCTGAAAGCTAGAACTAGTAGCTTATTTTACAAAAGAAAACTAAATGTTTACAATCTGACAGCACACGTTAAATTTAATAAAACAGTTAAGAAGTACTGTGTTGTGTGGCCAGAAGTATCTTCAGGAAAAACAGATAATGATCTTGCAAGTGGACTTGCAAGATCATTATCAAAAATTGCCATGATTTATTTTCTGACTCAACACTGGTCAGTTGAAGATATTACAATTAAGTACTGTGTATTAAGTACTGTGTACAATTAAGTACTGTGTAACAGGGTGTTAGCCAGAAAAAAAGTTGATATAAATTAGTTAGAAAATAAGTTAAAAATAAATATATAAAAAAGTCATTGCATTCTGACATTTAAAGCAAACCATGGCGGTTCCCTAACTCAATTTATACAAGGAAATTAAGGTTCAAACAAGTAGAAAAATTTCACATTTTTGAAATTCATACATATTTTTTTGGGGTTATATTCATAGCAGGAAAATTTTTATATTTTATAAATGTTAAATTCTAATTATTCAACTTCATTCTGAACAATCTTCTTAAGTTTTTTCGTATTTAAATCACTTCTCTTTTTTTGTGTGATATAGTAGAGAGAAAACATGAACGAAAGACATTTGTTTGCAATTAAATTTGAATAAATGAACTTGATACTTCGATCTATTTTAATTGAGTGCATCGCTTTTAAATACAAAAAGTTTAAATGATTATTTACATATTGTCGTCTTTTATATTTATTTTCATTTTTAAGTTGTATATATATATAAAAAAAAAAAAAAAGCTTAATAGTTTTTTGACGGTTTCCACGATCCTCCTGTAATTTTTTAAATACCTGAAACAACTTTTTAATTGATGACTCTCGATAAAAACACAAAATATTGTATCGAAAGTTTTTGAATATTTAAATTTTAAATACTTTAGTATTTTAAAACTAAAAGTTTTAAAATATTTAAAAAAATTTTTTGAACTTTTTTACATAGATATTGCTATTATTGTTCATCTATTTTATATTAATACTTTTATCATGAAATAAACTTTTATGTGTAAATTTTATCATTAAATAAATTTTTGTGTAAATTTTATATAAATTTATAGTGATTAAAATTGCAATAAATATGATATTTTAAAGCTGTAAAAAAAGCCAGCACGAAGAAAGGGCGGGTATGGCAATGAGACACAAAGGAATTTGTCGTTGATTTAGTTGGCAAATTTGACCCTTTTAGACAATTCAGTTGGCAAATGTAGATCTTTTAGACCAATCAGGCAACAAATTACAAAAACTTTTTTAACAAAATAAGGCAATTAGAAGAGCTAAAAATTGAAAAAATTTTTTTTTTTTTTAGCTTGTCCAATTGCCTTGTTTTCTTCATCAAGCAACCTTTTTGGTACTTTTTACTTGTAAAATGCTTTCACATTTTTCCTTTTGAAAACTCATTGAATGAAAGATCTACTACATTTGAACTGTAGCTTGTTGAGTCGGATTTTGATGAATTGAGCTGACTATTGATTTTGCCTTTCTTTTGGAAATTAATCTTGACTTTCCACCATTTCCTAACTTTATTTTTTTACATTTTTGTATACCTTATAATGTTATATAAAAATTTCAACAGCTGATTTCGGAACATTATGTGGTTTTGAAATATGGAATATGAGAACGAAGGATTTTCTATGTAAATTTTCTTTTTCGATTTTCTTACTCTATACTCAACATTGCAAAAACTAATGAGAAGTAAACAAAACTACGCTAACTCACAAAAAAACTAATTTTGTAAGCATCATTATAAAAAAACAAACAATAGAATTAATTAGATTTTTTTGATAAAACTCATTTAAAAGAAATGAGGTCGGCAGTTAGGTTGGCATTTAGCAATGCCGACCTAACTGCTGACCTCATTTCTATGTTTTATGGTAAGACCCTTCTATAAAATTTTTTTTGCTGACCTTATGCCAACCTTTAAAAGATTGAGGAAGGCAAATTATTGCCGACCTCATTTATCCTAATTCCGAGGGTTATATATATATATATATATATATATATATATATATATATATATATATATATATATATATATATATATATATATGTATATATATATATATATATATATATATATATATATATATATATATATATTTATATGAAGACCTCAGTGGAAAAACCAGGGTCGTCACATTTAAAAAGTTTTGAGAAAGAATTTATTGATCATTAATAAAAGTTTTTATATTAAGCAAAGAAAACTAAAGATAAGAAAAAAATAATTTTTTTAGATTAATTTATTTAAAGTTTAATTAAAAATAAATTTTTAATAATTTTTATTACAAATTTCTTTTTTTTTTTTACTTTATTTTTATTTTTTCAAAACTTTTAAAATGTGACAATGCTGGTTTTTCCACTAAGGTGGATAAACCAGCATTGTCACAATTTAAAAGTTGTCACACACATACAAACATACACAAGCCACAAAAATAAAATTCCTCACTGTATTATCATCATCAAATAGCCGAAAAGCTTTTAATATTTCTTCTTTTGAATCTTTTTCACTCTAAACATAAATATTTTAGTCTTACAACATATTTTACACAAATATAACCTGTTACATACAGTTTATATGCATGACCTTTGATAAATGTAACCTAGTGAAATGCTAAAAATTTCAATTTAAAGTGACATTTATTTAAAGAAATAAAATATAACAGAGCTCTAAAAAAACAAGCTAGTGAACTAAACAAAGATCTCAGTGTCATGTAAACATAATCAGTAGAGTTTACTGCAAAACAACTTTTTAAGCTGTATATGATTTGTTCTCTGTTTTGAAACAAACCACAATGAACCCGGGATTAGCAAATTTTATCATTTTTTGGATAAAACTTACACACCAGAGTTTGTATGATGTTTATTCATTAAAAGTATTGTTTAGGGTTGTAAGTTACCTTAAAGTTAAAAATGAAATCAGAAAAATATTTTTAAATAACTAGTTAGTAGACAAGTTTCCATTATTCTTTTTAATTCATTTATGTTTTCATATTTTGATTTTTGTATACTTTTTAAAGTTTAAATGCAAAAGTGATTATGCACTTTTCATTATTTATCTATTGAAAAATTATGGATAAAGTTACTATTAAAAACCAATATATATATATATATATATATATATATATATATATATATATATATATATATATATATATATATATATACATACATATACATATATATTTATATATACATGTATGTATATATATAGATTATGTTAGTGTATTCTACAAACAGAGTGCTCAATGTTCTAAAAGAACAGAGCAATAATAAATTAGTAAAAACACTTATCTAATTTATATATATATATATATATATATATATATATATATATATATATATATATATATATATATATGTATGTATATATATATATATATATGTATATATATATATGTATATATATATATGTATATATATGTATATATATAAATATATATATGTATATATATATATATATATACATATATATATATATACATTTATACATATATATATATATATATATATATATATATATATATATATATATATATATATATATATATATATATATATATATATATATATATATATGCAAAACTTGAAGAATTTTAGTCAGCACAAGAGTGCCATACTTAACAGACAAAAAAAATCAGTTGAGTTTTAACCATGTGTTTAAAAGCGCAGGATTTAAACCTCTATTCTTTAATTACTTTTCCATTAGGCACATAATGACATGATTAGACTTTTCTTTGTGTAACACAGTAGCATTTTTTAATTTTTTTTTATTAATAGCTTTAATAAAAAACCTTAATTTGTTTTAAATTTTAAAAAGTTTAATATGTTTCTTAATATATTTTTAAATAAAATGTTTCTTCTCCATGTGTTTTCATCATAACTTAAATATACTAAGACTAAACTTTTCTATTAAACTCTCTTGATAATAATGATCTTAAACAATATTAAGTGTCAATGCGTTAATCTTTAAAAAAGAACAACACTCATGAAAAATAACTTTTAAATGAATTAATGATCTTGCTAATCTTGTAATTA
Organism: Hydra vulgaris; assembly: GCF_038396675.1. Taxonomy (NCBI): domain Eukaryota; kingdom Metazoa; phylum Cnidaria; class Hydrozoa; order Anthoathecata; family Hydridae; genus Hydra; species Hydra vulgaris. The sequence goes on from NC_088931.1 coordinate 22,037,924, forward strand.
ACAAAATTGAGAAAGAATGAAAAATCAAATTTAAAATTAAATTAATGAACTTTTTAAAAAAAAAAAACTTGTCTAACTTGAAAATACAAAATAATTTCAATAAATAAATTATAAACTTATATCGAACAATTTATATATTTTTTCCATAAACTTATTTTTGCGTGCCAGCACGTTTAGAGATTGTCGATGCCGGCAGTCATATACTGATGTAAAAGATAGATTTATTGTGATTATTTAGTATCTACATACAAAATAATCACAATACTCAGCAAATTCCATATATGAAACAATACCTTTGTTTCATTCACTCATACATATTGAGTTCAGGGGCTTCACAAATACTTCTTGTCTTCGTGTATAGCTATGGAGAATATTGTCGTTAATCTTGGAAAAAACTGTGCATGGTTTCCACTCATAGGAGAACACAGCTCTATAGGGAAGTGACATTTCTTTGCCATTTATTCTTGGTGCCACATTATACCAATACACAATCTTTTAGGGATCTTTGCTGCCATACACTTAATTGTTTGATGATGACATTTAACAATTCCATTTCCAGAGGGCCTGAAGGCACAACAAAAGAGGACAGACACTCCCCATTCAGCGCATAGTTCACACACAAGTTTTAAGCAGAATATGTGGCTGTTGTCAAATAGCACTTGCCATGGAGGTCCTCTTTCTTAAAATATTTCATTCAAATGGAAGCACACTAATGTTCCTTTCTCATTTAGTAATTTTCTCTAAAGTGCAAACTCGCTCTCTTTACCGCAATCGACAATTGACAACTAAATTTTCGATCGCAACATGACAATAGCTATACCACATCTTTTTTTTTTAATATAACAATAGTTATGTTATATCTTCGTTTGTAATATGACAATAGTTATGTCATTATCTACCAATAGACATTAAAAATTATAATTGAATTTTTCAGCTAACTTTCTTTGTGATAAACCACTTTTATTGTTTGTTGATTGTCTCAATAGATTTAAACCTTGTTTATCAAAAATAACAGCTGCTTTGCCTGCTCCTGGTTGTTGATTTGCATCATAGAAAGAAAAGGTCGTTTTCTCCGAAAGAAAAGGTCGTTTTCGAGAGAGAGAGAGAAAAGGTTGTTTTCTCTCGAGAGAGAAAAGGTTGTTTTCTCGAGAGAGAGAGAAAAGGTTGTTTTCTCGAGAGAGAGAGAGAAAAGGTTGTTTTCTCTAAAGAGAAAATGTCGTTTTCTCTTGAGAAAATTTTTGAGATATAAAGTTTTTTTTTAAAAGGACATTTTTCACATTTATAACATTATCTAAAATAGATTTAGAAGATCCAGTGTCCTATAATGCTTTTATTCCGTTCACAAACACACAAAGCAGTGGCTGTTTAAAATTTTGCGGTAAGCCGCTTGCACAAAAATGGGTGGCCTTCTTTTGATTTTTTTTAGATTTGTAAATTTATTGGAGCAGTACTGAGCTAGGTGGTCATTTTACACACTAAACATAACTGTTTTTCCTCAAATTCCTTGCTTCGACTCTTATGCCCATCTTCACTGCAACTGTAGCATGTAATGAATTTATGGTTGTGTTTATAAGGATTGATGGCAGCACGATTTAAGCAACAACAAAAAACATTCTTTATGGCGTAAGATTATCAAACTTCTTGTCTTTTTAGCAACCTGGGACAGCAACATACTTGACAGTGAGCATGCAACCTGCAGTTGTTTTCATTCTTTGTTGGGCAATCCCAGAATGAATGCACATTTTATTCATTCATCACTTACATGAGATGATATCAACTTACTCAGTCTTGTTAGATCTGCTAGATCTAACAAGGCTGAGTAAGCTGTTATTACCAAATCTGCAAACTTTATCACTATGCTCATAGCCAAAATAGCTTGTAATAATAAGTACTTATTTGCTATTTTTTGTTGTTCACACACTAAATATTTCCACTGAATATACACAATTCTAAACACTCAAGAGTATATTAAGTAATAGAATACAATACATTATATTCAAATGTAATATAATAAATATATACAAGACATTGACAGACGCTTTCTCTTAGACAACTTACAAACTCTTTACTTGTTGTTAGCAGAAAAGCCGAGAAATCATCAGCGGCAAACGCCCTGCCAGACAGAAAAAAGGGTAATACCACATGTAAATCACCGACTTTATGAAGTTTCGCTAGGAGTTTCAATTTCTGAATCCACTTGGAAAAAACACTAGAACCATTTACTGTGACACCAAGTCTAATGTTCTTTTTGTCTATGATAAGTACGAGGTGCTTCTTTCTATGTGACAAAGGTCATACAAAGTTTCACTTAGAGTTTCAATAAACTCAATAATGTTTGTTTGGTCTGTGACAAGTGCAGTTCGGTAGTTGACACCCATTGTCTGTATGTGATCTGATTGTCAAAATCAAAATCATTATTTTCAAACACATTTTCCAAGAAAGTCTTCAAATTTACTTTACAGGGACAGCTGGAACATAGATGAAACATGCAGCTTTGACTATCTATATTACAAACACATACTTTTATCAAATCTTTGTAATATATTAAATGGCCCTTAGGTAAAGTAGCACACATCAACTTAGCATTTTGATGATAAGAACATATGCAAACTGAGTGACCTCCACTACTGTCAACTGTGATGAACCACTTCGGCCTTAGTTCACAGAACTTGCTGAATCCAACTTTGTGATGAGGGTATAACTTCTTAAACTCAAGATAAAGTTTCTTTATTCAAACTAATATTAAATTTTTGTTAATCTTTTACATTATTTACACGCACAGAAACAAAGCCTTTTTTTCGTGGACATTGTCTTATGAACTCTTCAGATTCATAAATACCATTAACTTTTTGTTTAACAATATCTTCCAAAGGCTGTCCTATTTTAGCCTAAAGTTTAGCAAGTATTCCTTTTTTATTTTTCAACTTTTGAGCTTTCTTAACAAGATGTTCTGAAACTGAAAATATTTTGTAAGTTTTTTTAATTGACCAACTATCAGGAGTTAGTGTTATATTTATTATTTTATTTTTAACTGTATCTAACAGTTTGTCTAAATTATTACAGTTAATACATTTTCGCTCTTTTTCTGTTACTATATCTTTTGGTACTATATCCAATGCTGACGCTACAAGGTTTGTCATGTGCTGCAATTTTTTTTAGCTTTTTGCTTTTCATATCCTAATTTGTAGTGCCTGCTTACATTTTTGAGTAGAGATATTTCCAATTTTTTTTTTTTTTGTTAATTCACCTCCCCAAGGTCCAGAAGGCTACTACAGACGAGGAGGCTACTTAATTGTGGTTATAACCCTCTCTCAACTCTATAACTCCAAAACACGAACCTTGACGAACAAGGCCGCTAAGCAGAAAAACAAGTTGAGCGCAGTACTACTAGGGATATGGTGGGGATCGAACTCGGAACCTCTCGCTTATGAAGCGAGCACTCTACCACTACACCACTACCGCATTATAAAAGATATAAAATCATATCAGTTAAGACACTGAAAATGTTATTTTAGGGAAAACTGATTATATTTATTTAAGGAAAAATTAAAAATATACACCTAAGTCATAGGGCTACAATCATATCATAAGATAGAGTATAGGTCTTTAAGTTTTTTTTGGTGATTTTCTATATATAGAACCTTGCCAGTAAAAAGTTTCACAAGTTATTTTAACTGTCTATGCTACTTTCTATGCCTACAAAGTGAGTTTATTTATTGTATTTTTTTTAAAAAGGGATATTTTAACAGGCTGCTGCAAATGCTAAAATAACTTTTAACACATAATTTAATTTTTTCCACAAATGATTACTCTAAGTACACCAAAGTAACGAAAAATTGTCACAACTTGTCTGTTGGTAATGAACTGTAGCACATTAAAGTTTTAAAAATTTTTTTATTTGAGGTATAAGAACTCAAAAATTGTTTAAAATCAGTCAAAAACACCTGCAAAAAAATAATTTCGGTGAAAAACTATTACCGTAAAAAATTTCAGATGATCATCTATTTTATTTAAAAAGTTATGATCTGTTAAATATTAAAAAATCTACTAGAAGCTCAAATTTTTCAAATTTTGGTCAATGATGATTCAATTATAACTTTTGACCAATTTGGTCAATCAAGCTGAAATTTTTAGGATTGTGTTTTTTTTCATAAAAACTGTGGGTGGTCAAAATTTGAAGCAAATTTGAGGTGGTACCTAGGGGCACTTTTGAAAAACTAGGTGATTTCATATGGAATAACTCAGCATTTGCTTATGGAACACTATATAATATTAGTCACACTAAAATTTAAAATCAATCAGGATCAATCATGACCTCTTACAACTACCTTAAAGCTGACTGGGACTTTTTCTGTGATTTTCTTTGTGATGGGTAGAAATACTTTGTTTTCCTGCTGACATATGTGCCTCTTACATTACTTCATGGATTCAGGCTGGCATGGAATCTTTTATTCGCTCTCAACGATTCCAGGTCAAGCCTCACTCTTCTCCATGGTTTTCCTCACATGGTTATGCTCCTGCATGGTTATGCTCCTGCATGGTTATGCTCCTGCAATTTCCAATCGAAATTGTTACTTCCATATCTATTAGCAAAACAATTCTCCAGAAAACAGATGTCTGTTTATTACTGCTAGGAACCATTGTAAAAAGGTTTTGTCTAATGCCAAAGTCTGCTATTCTCAGGTCATGAAATCTCATATTTCATCACAAAAATTAGGCTCTCCTGACTTCTGGAGAATCTTTAATAATATCAATAATAAGAGCAAATCTGTTATTCCACCTCTCTTGTATGGTTCAGACTTTGTCACCTCACCTAAAGACAAAGCTGAATTGTTTGCTAAGAACTTTTCATCAATATCCTCTCTTGATTCCACTAGTTGCATTCTATCTGATATTGCCAACAAACAGGTTGATCCATTGCTTGACTTCATGTCTCTCCAGCTTCTGTATCTAACACTTTAGATTTCTTGCTTAGACTTTTCTACAGCTTGTGGCCCGGACAACATACCTGTTATACTTTCTATACTTTCAAAACTATTCAATAAGTGCTTATCAGAGTCTTGTTTTCCAGCCTGCTGGAAAGCAGCATCTGTTATCCCTATTTTCGAAAATTCTGGAGGGAGATCTGATTTGTCTAACAACCGTCCCATTAGTTTTCAAGGTTTTTGAATCTTTAATTAACAAACACTTGATCTCTTATCTTGAATCTAATAACTTACTTTCTGATCATCAATATGGATTTCGATCTTCTCGTTATACAGCTGATTTGCTAACAGTAATGACCGATAGGTTTTATCGTGCATTAGATAAAGGTGGAGAGGGTTAAGGCCATTGCTCTTGGCATTTCTAAAGCTTTTGATAAAGTTTGACATGCTAGTCTTCTCCATTAGCTTTCTTCTTACAGTGTATCTGGTAACATCTTTAAGATTATTGAATCCTTCCTTTTCAATCGTAATATAAAAGTTGTCCTTGATGGACAGCACTCTTCTTCATTTTCTGTAACTTCAGGGGTTCCTCAAGGTTCAATCATCAGCCCTATACTCTTTTCAATTTACATTAACGATCTTCCAGATATTTTCACATCTAAGGTGGCATTGTTTGCTGATAATACTACTATTTATTCTTGTCATAATAAGAAGCCAACTCGGTCTGATTGCTTGGAGGGAGCATTTGAGCTTGAAAAGAATCTAACTTCTGCTACAGCATGGGGCTAACAGCAGCTGGTAAACTTTAATTCAGATAAAACTCAATTTTTTTCAGCCAATTGTTATCGCAATAATTTAGATCTTCCTATATTTATGAACGGTAATGTACTCGATGAGTCATCTACTATTAATCTTCTAGGATTAACTCTTACTTACGATCTTTCTTGGAAACCGTATATCAAATCCATTGCAAAATTTACATCCTAAGGTTGCATCTCTTTATCAAGCTCCACAATTTCTTACTCTGGATTCTATTCTCTATCTCTATAAATCTCAAATCCGGCCTTGTATGGAATACTGCTGCCATATCTGGGGTGGATCTTCTAATGACGCCCTTTCTCTTATAGACAAGGTGCAAAAACACATTGTAAACATAGTTGGACCTGCTCTTGCAGCCAACCTCCAACCATTATCACATCGTCGTAATATTTTTTCTCTTTCTCTTTTCTACAAATACTATAATGGGCACTGCTCTAAAGAGCTAGCGTCTCTTGTGCCATCTACTAAAATTCATTCTCGTGTTACTCGTCATTCAATTAAGTCTCATCCTTTTCTGTGACTGTTCCTAAGTGCTCTAAAAACTCTTATTCCTCAAGTTTTTTCCTCGAACATCAGCTCTTTGGAATTCGCTCCCTTCAACTTGCTTTCCTGATTTATATAGTTTATAATCTTTTAAGTTGTCTGTCAATCATTATCTTGCTCTACAATCTTCATCTTCTCTCTTCCAGTAACTTTCAACTCTAATAGTGGTTGCTTGCAGCTTTGTTGGAAGCAAAGATGTTAAAAAAAAAAAAAAAAACCTAAGCATTACATGAATAAATATGAGAAATATATTTTTTATATAGGCTAGCTTATTTTAAGTGTACATGCTTTTATAGAACACTGCATCTGTCAAGTAATAAAATCAATTATTTTATAGAAACGAAACTACTAAATTTTTATTAGTAAAGCTAAGTTAGTTTATGGCTGGTTATCGCTGTATTTCCAATACCTGAACAAATGTAACTGATAAAACTAAAATTACCTAAATAATATTCATCTTCTTACTAGATTATTTTGCTTAGATTATTTTATTTTTTTTAACTTTTTAACATTTTATTTATGTCATATTAGAAAAAAGACGAGTTTTACTTCTGAATATTTTGATTAATTCGATATTTCGATAAAAAATTTAATTTAAAAAAAAATACAGACTATGAGCTTATTTTATGTATTTGTAACTTAACTTTTTGTCACAACGGTGTGCAGCTTTTAAAATGTTAACTAGTTCATCAAAATACTATTAAAATTAAAGTTAACTACTAAAATATTGCTTAAAAATACCTATATAGTTCAACCCTCGGAATTAGGGTTGACATTCGGCAATGCCGACCTGAAAGTGTTTGAGGTCGGCAAAAAATTGCAGACCTCGCTTCTATGTTTTATGGTAAGACCTTTGTATCAAATAATTTTTGCCGACCTGATGCCGACCTCTAAAAAATTGAAGTCGGCAAATTATTGCTGACTTCATTTTTCCTAACTCCGAGGGTTGATAGTTATTTAAATATCATCAAACAAAAAAGTTTTTAACACAATGTAAATGGTGTAGCATAAGGTAAAATTGCGTTTTGCATATGTAAAATGTTTTACGCTCGGGGTTTTATCACAAGACCTGCTAAATCTATTAGAAAAATTTTTGAGATATCTTGGGTTTTGGAGTGGACAGACACCAGAATCAGTTCATGCAGATTTTGTAAGGCTATGGGACCCATTACAAGTGAATTTCGACCACTAATAACAGTTAAAAATTGTTCAAAGATTTAGTCACTGGTCTTACTCCCTCATCCACAGTTATGTCATGTCCACTTCTTAGAAAAAATCTAGATAGTAAATTTGAAATTATATTAAAAACAATTAGAGATCATATTCAGAAGTCAGATACTATAAGTACTACAGCAGACATATGGAGCTGTTTAAAAAGGAGAAAAAATTTATCTTGAATGTTTGTTGCATTTGCCTGCAAACATTTTAACAGAAGTCATACATTTGACGACATTGCAGAGCAACTTTTTAATATACATTCAGACTCTGGGCTTGATCATCACAACATAGCTTTTACTGTGACTGACAATGGTTCAAATTTTGTCAAAGCATTTAATGAATGCCAAGATGATAGTGATTTTGATGATAGTGAAAATATGATATCATTAGAATCAGCAGAACCACTAAGTTCATCAGATGAAGAAGATACATGTTTGTTCTTGCGTATTTGTCAGAAGGTGATGTTGATACCATTCTGACAAATGTGCAAGAACAAACAAGTAACAACAAATATTTACTAAAGTACATGAGATGTGCTAATCATACTTTGAACCTGTGGTCACATTGCAGCCAAAGCTGACATGTGACCACAGGTTCAGAGTACACACTAAAAATTAAAGGTAGAAATTTTTAGTTAAGGTAGGATATGTGATATACCCTTAGTAAGGTATAATTTTCTACCTTATAAGGTAGAAAATTATACCTTTAAGTTAGAAAAATGTATGACAAATAATTGTTTTTAATATAATTTTCTACCTTAAAAGGTAGAAAATTATACCTTACTAAGGGTATATCACATATCCTACCCTAAGGTAGAAATTTCTACCTTTTTTTTTAGTGTGTATGACTAGCTCAAAACTGTGGTCACATGTCAGCCGAAGCATACAAGCATCGGATGCTGTGAAGAATTTAGCTAAAGTTTTATTGAGTAAAGACTCAATGGAATTCAACTTATGTTGCCATATATCAAATTTTAAAGCCAAGGGTAAAAGAAAAGCCTCCTCAAATCATGAATGCATTGAAATTGCGTTGTTTAAAACTAGTGGAGTTGGAGGTATTGGAAGAATACAAGCAGTTTATGAAACCTATTGCTGATGCTCTGGACAAACTGCAAGAGGAAAATAATTGTTTTCTGGGATTCCTGATGCCAATGGTTTAGCAAGCTCAAAAGAAACTTGTAGTGCTTATTCCAAAAGTTATCCACACTGGAAGTTTAATTGAGGGATTAATTTCAAACATAGATCAGCGTTTCCCACATTTGTTTGCATACAATAGTTCCTCTAGAATCTATGCAATTGCAGCTGCATCAAAATCAGTTTAGCTGAAAGTTCTGCAGATGCTGAAAAAGTATCGACATCTGGAACTGATGATTTTTTTGAATTCAAATCACTAAAAACAAGCTGCATACAAGCTAATCAGTCAGCAGTCACTATCGAGTGTTCAGAATATCTTAAAGATGGTTTATACACATCTTCATTAACATGTTTGGAACAATATTTAGTTGTTAAGAAACTTTTCAGAGTTGTTAATGCAACTGTTCCATCATCTGCTCCAGTTAAACGCCTATTTTCTAAAGGAGCCATAATTGCTGTGCCACGCCACAATAGGTTACCAGATAAACATTTTGAACAATTGTTGTTGCTGAAAGCCAACAAACATTTAGATTAGATTATATTGTTATTTAAAACTTTATTTGCTTTAAAATAATTTCAATTGCCATTTTTTTATTTTTTGCTTTCCAAAAGTATTTTGTATTTTAAATACTTTTATATTGAGTATTTTGTATTTTATATCTTAAATACCTTTGCTTTTTTTGATACAGTTTTCGTATTTGTATTTTAAATACTTTTTTGAAAGTATTTTTTACAACACTGTTTATCTAACTGGTAATTCAATTTCAATGTATCTACTCAGAGGTATCAAATAAACATTCTTGTCTATTTGTTTGACACCAAATAAATAGATTTGCTTTAGGGTTAAAATTAAAAAATCTACTGAAAATAACTTGCAGAGCACTCTGCTCATAATCTTAGATAATTTTTTTTATTCAGCCTCCTTAAAAATAGACTTTATGATAATATGTTTGGGTATGTTAATGTTTGGGTAAAACATTTGCAATATATTTTTCCTCATTTTCCTCCTAATTTTGGTTTTAGCTGAGTTGTTTCTAATTTTTTTTTAAACTTTTCTTTCAAGTGATGAGTGAAAAAGTTTAAAAAACAAATATATTACAAAAATATATAGCTAAACTTGTAAGTATGGAAAACATTTTGGATATCTGGAGAAACTATAAGTTAAAAAAAATACCTGGAATTTCGGAAATATTCAGAAAAAGATAATCCCTGATGATAGCATACTTATCAAGGTTTCTACAATTGCTATTTAAATTTATGTAAGCCTTTTAAACTGCTTCGCGTAAAAAATAAATGATATTTTTGCTCAAAATGCAATATATATTATTATTCAAATATATTATTTAAATATATTTCCAAGCAACAACATATTTTTACACAACTTTTTAAAATATACTTTTACAAAAAAAAAAATTTGAATAACTAAATTTATATCACTCAAGTAAATTAAAATTGAAGTAAAAAATATGTATTAATAGTAATCTTATTTAGAATTACCATTTTGGATGTCATCATTTGCAAGAATTCATTAAAATCGATAGTTCCTGTACCATCTTTATCAATATCAGATATCATCTTTTTTATTTCATCTTTTTTTGGTTCAAATCCAAGTGCTCTCATTGCTACCTAAAAAATACTACTATTCTATTTATTCCATTTTTCTATTCCTAAAGTACTGTTTCTAAATATCATCATATTTAGTGCTGCCCATTTTTGTATTATTTATATTATTTTTTATAACATTAATAACGTATATTATTTTATAGTATATTTTTAACTACTTTTAACATAATTCATATTTGCCTAATATAAATACCTTTAGTTCTTTGGCATCAATTTTTCCTGATCCTTCTGTATCAAATAAATCAAAAGCTTCTCGGATTTCTTGTTTTTGCTCTTCAGTTAATTCTGGCTTTAGACCTATGCAATTATTACTTTATTTATATAGTTTATTCACAAAACTATAAATAATGCCAAAACAAAAACAAAAAAACACCCCCAAAAAAAACTCATTACACAACCGTGAAATAATATGGTTGAAATAGAATCAAAAGCTTGTAATTTCTTTACCATTATTTTTATTTTTATTTTTATCTTTAACTGAACAGTTTGACTGAATTTAATAATGCTTTAACAACTTGAAAAAGTTATAAAGAAATTCAACACCATTTTGCTGACCTCAGAAATTGCACAATCTTGCACAAACTTTATGAATAAAAGATTGTAAAACTACATTACTATGCACTAAGCATCTGAATTGTGGTTGTCCAATGGACTTAAGTATCAAATAATGACTGTCGTGAGAATCTCGTATAACTCACATCAAGGCAGATTTCATTTACTTTTGTAGGATAAAACATGAGTATTATCTTAAATCTTATACAGAGAATCTTATACAGAGAATTAAATAGCAGGTAAGTAATATTCCCTACTTTAAACCATTTACTTGGTAATTATGAGAAAAAACAGGGTTCACTAAGTTATATCCATATTACATAAACAAAAAATTTATGCAAACTGCATAAGTAATTAACACTTGATAGCAGACATTTTTTAAATTTTGTAAGTATAGTGCCTCTCAACTTGAATAAACATAAAAGAATATAAACAAATATTTTTATAAAAAACTTTCAAAACATCAAAAGATTTTTTTATCAAAACTTTTTATTCAAAACAGGGCTCGAATTAAGCGCATTTTTTGTTTTTCTTTGTTACTTTTCTTTCTAATTTAGCTTTTTTTTGTCAATCCTTAAAAGAATGTTTTTGTCTAAGTTTTTTATAAGTGGTCATAAAGTATGCCACCCTAATTTTATTTTCTGAATATGATTATTTTCTTTCTTGTGCTTACAACATAACGGAGAAGGTGAGCTTCAACTAAAATAAAAAAGTTAGTTTTTTTTAAAAAAGAAAAAAAAATCATTCTCTTTAATATGAATACAACATGTCAGGGAGGTTTGGGATCAATTAAATGAATAAAGTAAATGAAAGTAAATTTACCTAAACTAAATCAAAACAACCGGTTATGTTACAACAATTAATTTACTCAACTCTAAAATTTACTTATCATACTCAAAGACTCGCAAAAGTTAGCCATAAAAAATGAAATTAAAACTAGAAATATGAATAGAAAAGTAAAAATGCAATACTATTTTTTTTATATTTTCATTTTATTTAAAGCAAAATCAAGATTAAACATTTTCTATAAATACGCAAGTTATTTTTTGGAACTAAAAAAAAAAAAATCTATTTGAACAAAAGAATTTTAGTTTTCTAAAATTCAGATAATTTTGCAATTGAAATTTGAAAATAAAAAATATAACGCTCAATAATTATAAAATTAAATAGCAGCGTTGTCCATAATACCTAGTGGCACAGCGAGGATCATTCCTGATTTAGAACATAGTGCAATTGAGGAAGAAAGTTTTATTCAAATTGTATTGTTAAATATTTTTTGTAAAGGGGTCATTATTTTTTGTTTCGTGAAAATAGTTTTAAAAGTAAAAACATTCTACTGCAAACACTATACCATTGATTACTGCAAACAAGAAAAAAAAAATTAAATTAAAAAAATTTAAATAAAAATAAATAAAATACTTTTCTTGTTTAAAAAAAATTTTTTCCAAAAAAATAATTAAACTAAACTTAAGCAAACTTTAAGAAATATAATTTGATTTATTAAACTAATTTTTTTTTCCTCACTTTTTATTGCATGCACGTTTAAAAAATGCGTTGAAAAAAACAAACTATTTTAAAGAGAAATTAAAAATAAACAAACCATAAACTGAAAAGAGAAACAAACTAAAAAAATGAATAAAAATTGATCCAGAGAAAATAAAACCATAAAAAAAATATTTTTTTACTTTAGAAGCGTCTCAATCTATAGTTCAAACCTACTAATTTAATTAAAAGTGTCTCAATTTATAGTTTAAACTTAATAATTTAATATGAGGCTCAACTGATTAACAATAGTATATTTAGCATTAGAAAGTAGTTTTAAAAACAGCATTTGTATCAAAACATTCTTGTTAAAAGTTAAATAGTTAATGTCAAAGTGATTATTGAAAATAAAAACACTAAAAAGATTGATCCTTCATAAATATATTTCCCACATGAATGTTAATATTGTGTGTAAAGTATCAAGTTTAAAAGTTTTAAGCAGTACTATATATTTTTTTGCAGTTTTTAGACTTCTGTGCTACTAACGAAACACCCCACCAGAGGATGATGAACTTTCAACATTCATCAATAATAGGTACAGTTGTACCAAACTTCCTAACAGAGCAGGATTCAATAATTTTATACAGACGCCAAATGCAATTAAAAGAAGATCCACTTGTCAACAGAGTTCAACTATTAGAAACACTATCGCCACACTTCGCATATGTCAAACTTCAAAATGGAAAAATTGATACGGTTTCAACAAAAGATCTTGCCCCACTAAAAGATGTAAATCCATTAATAGAACCAGTCCAACAACAATCCGTTGGTTCGAACAATGACGAAATTGTCTTTAGTAACAATAGCCACAATTCTGGAAATAGAAACAAGATGAATTAAATTACACCAACAAAGTAGCTTCAAACCTACAGCATTCGTTTGGGAATCCAATAAAGGATAGCATCTCTTATGACCAATCAACTACAACAATACCTAACCAACCACCTAAACAAAAAGTTACTACTCCTGACACACAACCTAATATATATTCTCAAGAACAGGACGTACTATTAAAAGGCCAAAGTATCTCAATGACTACTTTCCTTCATTGAGTATTACTTGAGAGTAAGCCATTACACCTTGTAATAAAACTTTTTTAAAACAGAAAAGATTGTTATATTCTTAAGAACTATGTATTATGAACTAAATAATTGACCTCAATCACGTCATTATAATATTACGGTTAAATGAACTTAAGTTATTCTAACTATATTTAATTGATGTGCTATAAAATCTGTTTTGTAGATCTTGAATTGTGTTTGACTTAATATTTGATAAAAGTCGAAAATATTTAAAATAGACTTATTTACTATGGTTTCACAACATACATACAGGAATGTGGCAAGATGCACAAGCATAACCTTGCCTCTCTCCTGACACAGCATGTAATATATTTGATCAACTATTTTAATAAACTGTTGTTTTTTAAAACGTTTCCATTACAATTTATTAATAATAATTTGTGGCAAACTTATTCTCTTTAAAACAAATATTTTCAGACTACATTGATAACCAAACGAAAAAAACAAAATCAAAACGTCCATACCTTTTTTTTTATTTGCAGCCATAAGAGCACCTTTCCGATATGCTGCTGCCTAAATTAAAATGAAAACAACTATAAGAAGGTTTAAAATTTCATAATGCTTTAAAAATGCATATTATCAGAAGACTTTGCAAATAACTTCATTTAAAAAACAAAAAGTAACTTTAAAATAAAAATAACATCTATAACAATAAGTTTTAATAGCAATAGATTGTTTGATATGCTCAGTAATAATGATACAATAGATTAAAAGTATAATAACAATAGATTGTATGTGTGATATACTTTGTAATGATAATACAATGGATTATAAGTATATTAGATTAGCATAGACTGTATGAATGTAGATACAAATATACATGATAGATTTCTGAAAATATAATGTTAGACTTCAATATTTAGATCAGTAAAGATGATTTCTTCTCATACAGCAAGTATGTTTTGAGTTCTAGCACCAATTCGTGTAGGCTTGCTTATGAAATAAATTTTCTATTACATAAAAAAAGCATATAAAAAATCTTTCTAACAATACCAAATATGTTGCATTTAGTTTACTTTTCAAACAGCATATCAAATATTAAAGTAACTTAGCAATACTAGGACTTCTCAATAAACATGCTTTCAATAAACAATTTTATAAAATATCCAAGAGCCTATATTAGCCTTCTTTATTTCTATTTTCTGTGTCATCTTTAATTTGCTATTTTATCTTTTTCGGTAGCAATGTTCAAAACTTATTTATATTTCAGGACAACTCAAAACACAAATGTAACACTAGAGTCTTGTTTCAAGATCTAACATGCTCTGCTTTATAAATGAAGCATAATGACATTCGACTCTACAACTTACTTTAACAGATCTCAGGTTATTTTAGCTGGTTCCTATATTTTATAACACTTCACATGTTATTTGCAAGTGCAGTTTTTTGCAATGCAAACCCTTTATTACATTTAACTATTTATAACCTTGTAACATACATAATTTTGAAGCATTGTGTCAAGACAGCACTAGCTGCTTCAATGTCTACCACATCTAAATGATTCCAAGTAGCTCTCAGCTTGGGTAGCATCATTCCACTTCATCATAACTTAAAACCTTGATAAAAAGTTTTAGCAGCAATTTAATATCATCAGTCAGTACAAGAAAACTAGTTTTACCAAATGACAACTGAAATTATAAAAAAAATAGTAGTCTCCTGGCAGAGCAGCTACACAAGAGAGCAGCCAAAAAGTAATAATTAACAAAACTAAATAATTTATACAATCCACAAAAACGATTGTTGTGATGACTTTAACAAAAAAATTCAAAAAACTTTTGCTTATACTTAAAATTGCTCATAAACCTTCAGCAATTAAAGTTTATTTGAAGTTAATATTTTACTGAATAAAAAAAGCCAACTAGATTGAAACAATGTGCTCACATGAATCAGACAACAAACAATGCACACATTATTGATAATGCAAAAGGCAGCACATTTGAATTTTTTCCTTCACCAAAATACAAGAATGGATTGATTATTAAACAATTTATCTAGAGAATGAAAAAATTGCGAATAAAAAACATATATATACATATATATATACATATATATATATATATATATATATATATATATATATATATATATATATATACATACACACACACACACACACACACACATATATATATATATTTGTTATTCACCTCCTCAAGGCCGAGAAGGCCACTACAGATGAGGAGGCTACTTGTGGTTATAACCCTCTCTTAACTCTATAACTCCGAAACACAAACCCTGACGAACAAGGCAGCTGCGCGGAGAAACAAGTTAAGCGCGGTACTATCAGGGACGTGGTGGGGATCGAACTCGGAACCTTGCACTTATGAAGCGAGCGCTTTACCACTACACCACTACCGCATATATATATACATGCAGGACTTGAATTAAGCATATCGCGAATCGCGATTACTTTTCCCACCTTCGCGATTAGTTTTTTCTTAAAATTTGTTTTTATGCGATCTTTCTTTTTTTTTGTGATTATTCTTTTTTTATTTTAGAAGATTGATACTCTATTCGCGAAAATTTAGCGTTCTTTTACAGTATAAAACTGCAGTGACTTCTGTTACAATAATTTTTTTTTTAAAGCGGAGCATAAAGTAAAAGAAAGAAAAATAAAAGATTTAGAAAATCAATTAGCAAAAATGTTCAAATGCAGGAAAAAGACAGATTGTTTAAGGAAGGAAAAATTTATAAAAAAACAAACAATTAAATACCTATTCGAATCAAGAGTACAAGCTAATTATTGCAAATATTACCATATGTATGGAAGGCCGTTTTCAATCTCTCCAAAAATCACCATTGTTTATACATTTGGTAGCTTTACTTGACGTTTATAACTGGCCGTTAAATGTGAATGATGGAACTTTTGGCGATAAAGCTATCGGTGAAGTTGTTGAACATTTTTTTGAATTTTTAATTGGTGTAGGATGTGATTTGAATAATATACTTCATGAGTGGATCATTCTAAAAGCATGTTTCCCATCATAAGTAACAATCAAAATGAATATTATTTGAAAATTTGGGAAATTGTTTTTTCCAAATCAAATTTGGTCAAAAAATGCCGAAATATTCTTGATATTTTTGAACTATTTTAATTTGTCCTTTTACAAATGCGAAAGTAGAACAAATGTTTTTATGTATGAATCACGTAAAAAATGACTGGAGAAGTTGTCTTAGACGAGATCTCTTAGAATCTCTACTTCGTAGAAGTGAAGAAGGTCCTGAGATTGACAAATTTGAACCTGATACTGCTATGGACGAATGGTATATTGATAAAGTTAGACGATTGTCAGCAAATTTTCATCGTTACCTGGAAAAAAGAAAAAGAAAGTCAGGAAAAACAGACATCGATCTAGCGACAGTTACAATATCAGATTTGGAAGAAAGTGAAAGCAAGGAAGAAAATTGTGACAACTTTTAATTTTATTTTATTGCATTATAACCCCTTAAAATTAAAATATTAAATAATAACTTGTAATGGCGTATGATTTTTTGCTTAGTAAAAATAATTTTTTGTTAGTAAAAATCCTGAAAAATTCTAAGCATTAAACTAGTGAAATGATTACAAAACGATCAAAATATTTACGATTACGATCTAATACTTTTTTTATTAGCAATCAAAAAAAGTATTAGATCGTAAAAGATTCTATTATTTAGACATAGTTTTTTCTTTCGCTTTATTTTATTGAATGATTAAGTGAACGCTAACTTTTATTAAAAAATACATTGAATGAAAAAGCAATAGATAGAAATATCATGGGAATTTGATAAGGTTACTTAGATAAGAAAACTTACTTAATAAGAATTTAATTATCATTCTTGTTTGTGATTGTGCGGTTTTTGTGAAAATGTTAAGTTTTAACATTTTATCACGATAATGTTTTCGTCATTTTTAATAGTTTTTTATAACTGTTTCAAATTTATAGATTGTTTCGTTAGAGTTTTAAATAATTTTTTTTACTGTTAAAAAGATATTTTTAACAGTAAAAAAAATTACGAGTTCTCTTCCTGATGATCTAGCAATGGTGAAACTTAAAGTAGAAGATAAAAGTTAGATAAGTGTTTTTTACTGATTTATATATATTATATATATATATACATATATATATATATATATATATATATATATACATATATATATATATATATATATATATATATATATATATATATATATATATATATATATACACGTATGTATATATGTATGTATGTATGTATGTATGTATGTATGTATGTATGTATGTATGTATGTATGTATGTATGTATGTATGTATGTATGTATGTATGTATGTATGTATGTATGTATGTATATAAGGCCTTGTTATAAGACTTTGTAACAAGTAAATGTAACTTTACTCAATATACTCAATATAAAGTTAAATTACATCAGTTGTGTAGTTTAAAGTACCGCATTGTTACTAAATTTAATATGAAACCACTTTAAAAACCATTTAAAGTTTAAATATCATTAAATTAAACAATATTGTTTTAAAATTATTAATGAAACTTAAATATGTTGTTTGAAAATAAAAAAATTTCATGATTTGAAAAAACTTATGCTGCCTATTTATTTCTTAAAACATTCATAACACAATATTATCGTCTTAAGTTTGCTTTCTCACAATTCACTTATTTATTTTTGTTTTTTTTATGAGGGAAAAATTGTTTATGGGTGAATTTCTGTAGTTAAGTAAAAAAAAAAAACCTTTTTTTTTAACATTTAGGCTTTATTAAATTCTTCGCCTACTTGGTGTAATTAAGGCAATTTAAAAATTATTTGAATTCTTTTTTTTGGAATTAGCACAGTTTTATCAGCGTATTATGTCCAAACAAGAGCTTCAAATGGTATAATTTTTTTTGCTTCAGGTTTCTTTAATATTTAAAGAAATTTTCCTTTTTTTATATATAATTTTCAAAACCATTTTACTACCCATAACAGCAGTCTTTCACAAGAAGACTGCTGCTATGGGTAGATCGCACGCAATTATATGACCACACAAAAAAAAATTTGTTTTAACGATTTGACCACAGCTTTTGACATATTTTCAAAATTTTAAAATGTGTTACAAAAACTTACTTAAACTTATCTAAAAAAAAAACTTTAAAAAAGAAAAAAAATCTTAACAAATGAGAAAATAAAAAAAATACTTAGCTAAAGCAAAAACACACACAAATAAAAAAACTCATCAAATTAAAATGCTTAGTCTATTTAATTTATGCATTAAAAAACCACTTTATTCTTTGTTTTAACATTTGCACTTTGTTAAAAATAAAAAATTGTTTTGCTTTTATAAACAATGACATTCTACGACAACGAAAGTCTTTTTAACGAATTTTAATATAAGAATAATTTAAGTTAATACATTTGAAAAGATAAACAAAATTTCATTGAAAAACATAGACAAATGTTTTAGAAAGCTGTTACAATTAAATAAGTTTGATCTTAAATGCTTTTATACTATTGAAACACTTTTTAATGAAGTAACAAAACACTTCTAATGAATTTTTATAATAAGTATTAAAAACTGTTTGTTTTTTTTACTTGTATAATTATGTATTTTTTATGATAAATGTTTATCTTTAAACATATTAAAAAACAAAAATGGATGAGGTATATGAGCACTTTAGTAATAGGATGAAAAAAAATTATTGATTTGAAACTATAAATAAATAAACAAAGTAGTTGAATTTAAACCAAACATAAAAAAGCAGCTTAAATTAAATTTGATAAAAAGGATTTTTTTTCTTTAACATTATTCTAAAATTTTATTAAAAAAAAAGTGTGTATATAAATATATATATATATATATATATATATATATATATATATATATATATATATATATATATATATATATATATATATATATATATTTATATGTATATATATATATATATATATATATATATATATATATATATATATATATATATATTTATAAATGGTCTAAGTAGCACTAATTTATTAATAGTAATTTTAAAAAAAATAACAATCTTAAAAAAACTTTTAAACAACATGATTCATTAATAAAAATTGACATCATCATGTATAAAAAATTTTAATTATAAAAGCTAATAAAATTTTAATGTAGCCAAATTGTTTATGTGCAGAAATTGTAATTAATTTATATACTTGACAATATCAATTCTTATAGATGAAACATGTTGTTTAAAAGCTTTAAAAAGATTTTTACTTATTTGAAAATTATATATATATATATATATATATATATATATATATATATATATATATATATATATATATATATATATATATATATATATATATATATATATATATATATATATATATGATATATGTATATATATATATACATATTTTTTAAACACACACGAATATATATATATTCATTTATATGTTTATATCGTTATATATGTATATAATGATTTAAACTAATAAATTATTTAAACCAAAATTTTGATGTAAGCTAAAAACTTTATCTGAAATGTTTCATATAATATATATCTTAAAATATAAAGTATAATTAATGTCACGTTAATTATTTTTATTTAATTTTTTAACAACTAAAAAATAAAAAACTTACCATTGCTTTGTTTTAACTGAATATTTAAAATATAAATTTGGCGCGCCAAAACGATTTTAGTTAAAATATCGGTATCTTAGATACCTTAATTTAAAAGAGTCACCAGTGGTACTGTCGACAAATAGTATGTTAAACCCTAAGCCTTAAACTATAGTCAATAGAATATAACTAGTTATATTTTATTGACTAAGCTTAAACCATTAGTCAAGATTTTTTGTTGAATATTTTTCATAATGATTGACATATGTTCATTAGGAAAAAATTTTATTAAAAAAAACTGTACTTTCAAGTTGAAATTTTTTTAACCACGTTTTTTTGTGGTACATGAACTTGACAACTGTTTTATATTGCCGTGTTTTTAAATTATTAACTTTCTTAAAGTAAATACCGACAATAAAACAAGTTTTATTTTAAACGTGTATTAAATTATTATTGCAAATCAATGGTATATTATAAACTAGATATTCAAATTCGATCCGAAAAATGAAGCCGCTTTTGCTAAATGTATATATATATATATATATATATATATATATATATATATATATATATATATATATATATATATATATATATATATATATATATATATATATATATATATATATATAACACACACACACACACACACACACACACATATATTTATATATGTACAGGCCCTTTCAGAGGTTTGGAGAGGCCTTAGCCAGTTATAAATTAGAGGCCCCAAGAGGACGATTTGTGCAAAGTTTGCGCAAAACGCGACGCAAATTGTTGTAAAGCCATTTAAGTCTTAAGATAGATCGGGACCACAAAAATTTCTAACTTTTAGAATAAATGCAATTAATTAGAAGGACTGTCACTCACAGATGTGGCGCTTTTTGTGCGTTTTTGACTCGGTTAAAATCTTATCAAACTGTTCACGAAACCTTTGAACGTCATTAGATCGATTTTCATTATTATCCATTTCAACATCAAAAGAATAGCGTGCCTCAATCATTAGATTTGTCTGATGAATCATTGTGAGTAGCTGTCATATAGATAGACGACATCAAAATGCATTCAAATGAATTTCTTATGATCTATTTGGTTATAATCTCTTTTCTAACCTATACTATTTACTATAGTATAGGTCAGAAAAAGATAACCTTATGGGCAGAGCCGGCTCGTGGAATATATTGTATATATATTATATTATAGAATAAATTAGGCGCCTTTTAGATTAAAATTCCAAGCGAGCTCGCAAGCGTTAGATTGCTCGCGAAAAATGTATCTTTTTAAAATTATAAAGCAATACATACTATAAATAAAATAACTTTCTTAACAATTTTATTGATTTTCATATTTTTAGTTAGAACATATTTTCAGTTAAAAAATGGAACACGTCTAACTTTAGATTTTGCAAAATTTAATCTTAAAGTATCAATATGCACAGATTCAGCAATTTTGTTTTCAATGGAAAAGATTGATAAACCATTTAAACGTTCCTGGCCCTTTGTTGATTGTAAATAGTTTTTTATTAATTTTAATTTGTAAAAACTACGTTCCCCTGTACTCACTGTTATCGGTAGTTTTAATAATATTCATAGGGAAATAAAACATTTGCAAACAGTTCTTCAAGCTGACTATCATAGATCCATTTAAGCACAGATTCCGGTGATTTTTTCCCATCTAATTTCCGTAATAACAAATTAAGTTCCAGAAACAAATCCTCTGAACACACATCTTTTGATTCGCCTTGAGTCAATACTTTTTCCATTAATCTGCATTTATTAATTATGTCTTCTTCTCCTATTTTATCAATATCTTTGATACCATACAAAAACTCAATCGGTTCTACTGTTATGTCAAAACTTGGAAAGCATTATTATCGTTAATTTATCAATTCTTTAGCTATTTTAAAGAGAACATCAAAAAACTGCTTTTTGAATTTTTGGTTTGGATGAATATAACCATCTTCTTCAAAAGGTTCATCATCAAAAAATCTATTTATTTTTCTTGCTCTTTTGCATGAAATAGAACTGAATTAGTCTATCAAATTTGCATCATTAGCTAGAATTTCGGCTTTTGAAATATATATTTTAGAAGAATCTTCAGTGTGTTAAGTAACAAAAAAATTGATAGTTTTCTTTAATGCATTTGCAGCAGTCTTGACGTCTACAGTTTGAGATGGTAATAGTTTGCTATTACAATTAATTTTAGTTTTGATTCAAAAGTTTGTGAACACTTTGTAGTTGCAGAGAAAAAATTATACATACCTTGAATTTGTGAAAATTTCATAACTTTTAAACACCCTTGGACTGCATCCGCAACAACCAAATTCAAGGAGTGACAGACACAAGGAATATAAAAGGCTCGTAAATTTATATCAGTTATACGCTTCTGTACACCAATTTTTTTACCTTTCATATAGTATATAAGATGTATATAAGTTTATTTTATAAAGCTAAGTATAATCATACTTTGGTATTTTTACAAAAGTATCCACCAAATACCAATTTATAAAATGAGTTCACTACATGACCTCATTTCTGATTGGATTGAATGATAGCATACTTATTTTGTTTACACTAGATTCATTCTGGAATGAGTTTCAGACGCGGCGTTAAACTCACGTGGGCCCGAAGACATAGTGAGCCTATAACTTTTGGCATGGATCTGCCTGGATTTGTTAGGAAAAGCGAGTATTTTTAAATAAAAAATTAATGTATATTATTAAGTATTATTAATGTAAACTTTCATCTGATTGGTTAGCAGAAAACATTGAAAAAAAACTGATTGGGATTGGACAAGGGACGTAACTCAAAAAATGGACTTAGGGCAAACTGACCAATTAATGGCCACATCTTTTTTAAAAGGCACTATGCAGACAGTAATTTTGTCAGATTTAATTTTTCTTTGCTATATTTAATAATGGACATTCTTTCAATTTATTTTGAGTAATTGTAACCAAAATATAAAAAAAAACACAATATAAACAATTCATTTGAACTTAAATTTTGAATAGACACCAATTAAGGGCCGGGTTGACTAAGTAAAAGCCAATTGGCTTTTTATTATAAAATTAGATTCCACTAACTTTGCCACAGGTTAAAATGTTGTGAAAATAATTTAATTTTCATAAAATTTAAATAAATAAAAAAAAAAGATTTTAAAATAAAATAATGAACTAGTTAAATATTGATTATTAGCTGTTACACGTCAAGTTTTATAAATTTATTAAACGGTTTAATTACTTAATAAAAACTAGCTTAGACATAAGTACCCCCTCCCTCCAACAATGGGCAAAATAACTTAAAAAGAAAATAAATTATTTGTAAAACTGAATCTATAAAATTGTATATTGATTCAAAGAAATTTTATCAATCAAAACTCAAGAAATACATAAAAAAGTACTAACAAAATTTGATAAAAAATATAAACTTGTTCACTTATTAATAACAAAATCAATATGTTTTGATTGCTTTTTTATTTCTCTATCCTGTTTCAGTCTAAATCTCTTTTCTTTTACCTCAAGTTGATTCAGTTTTTTTAGTTTTGCAGCCTCAACCTTTTCCTCTTTCTTTTTAAAATTATTTAACTTGGCTTGCATAGCTTCAGGAGAAGTTAAAACTAAATACTTTTGTTTAGTATTTCTATTGTTTTTTGACTTATCGACAACAAAATTTGGGTAAAAGAGAACATCATGATCATTGTCAATGGTACTTTTCAATGAACTTGTTTTAATAGATATTGGACTAGAACAATCAACACTAGTATTTGGTATAGAGACAGAGTGAATATCAATTTCTATTGATAAAGGAATTGTTTCAGCAGCTTCTATTAATGAGAGATCAAAAGAAACATTACTGATTGCATTCTGGTTTATACAAAAGTCTTTGTATGCTAAATACAAATTGTCAGAAATATCAAAACCATTTTTATAACAGAAATTAAAAGCATTCAAATGTTCTGGAGTTAAACAACTATTCCATAACATTAATGCTGTATCATTATCCAGTTGATTTAAATCTACATTCAGAATTTCTGATCCAGACAAGATACCTATAGTTTCAGTTGTATCAACGTCATCAATAAAAGTACAATTTGAATTGGGATCCACCTGTTTTTCAAAAGTTTTGTTTAGTGATATTCCAGATTGATAATTTATGGTATCATTTTTAAAGGAATTAAACCTTGATTTAAGCAAATTCTCATTCCCTAATAACTGGTTAGAGTAAAGTGAATTGGGCAAGTAGGCCTCATATGGAATTGCAGAAGGATTATAGGGAAATATACCACATGATTGAAAACCAGAAATAATGTTAGCAGCAGTTAATGCTTGATCCCAAGCTTTCTTGAACAATCCACAGAAGTTTGACTTATTGATTGTAACAGAGTATGTATTCATTAAATTACTACAACAAGTATTGTAATAAGTCCTCAGGACCAAATACAGTACAGTCTAATGGCTGCAACCAGTGAGAGCAATGTGCTGGCATTTCAACAACTTCAATGTTGTAGTCAATAGCAACAGATAATAACTCAACTGAATTGTGAGAATTACGGCCATCAACTATTAATACCTGTGGTCTGTTAGTTCCAATGTTTGGCAAAAATGTATTTGTAAACCAAAGATATGCTATTCCTTGTTTTGTCCATCCAGTCTCACTAACACTCCATTTTGAACTAACTGGTGCATCACTTGTATTAAAAGCTTGAAATGATTTTATTGTTTTACCTTATGGTATTAGATGTGGTGGAATAGTTTTACCAGCTGCATTCACAGCAGCAATTAGAGTGATGGTTTCTCTTTTTCCTGAAGTGCAAGACTGAAAATGTTTGGCACCCCATGCTGCAACAACTTTGGGTGGTTTAAAGTCTAATTGAAGTCCAGTCTCACCCATATTCCAAATTGAAGTAGGCATAACATAAGTACCCAACTTATTAAAAACTTGTTGAAGTGCTAAAAAATATTTAGAAATTTTATGGATTGACATGCATTGATGTCGAACAGATGATGTTCCTTCAGGTTTTCTTAAAACCATAGTTTTATGTCGTTGTTTAAATAACCGCCACCATTTTTCTGATGGGGTATCATGTTTAAAATTTATCTTGTATTTCTTACTAAGCTGTGAGACATATTTCATAAATTGTCTTTTTCCAAATCCAATATCGCAATTTGCTCTATATGTGGCATAATCAACTAACTTTTTTTCTATACAATTTGGTAACTTTGGTGGAGGTCCAGGTCTAACTCCAATTACGGAGTCTCCTCTAAGATATTTTCCTAGTGTTGCTCTGGGAATATTATATTGAATAGCTGCTGATCTTTGTGATAATGAACTGCTTTCAACTGCATTAAAGGCATTTTGCAAGTCAGTTTTTGACCATTGAAAACCTTTAATTTTTTTCATAATTTTGTTTTTGCTAAATTAAAAAAAGACAAAAAATATACTAAAACAAATTAAACTACTGCAGAATATGTATACATTATTCGAATTAAAGATAAGCATGTTAAATATGTTAATATACATACGTACATACATACATACATATATATATATATACACACACACACACACACATATATATAATATATATATATAATATATATAATATATATATATACATACATATATACATATATATATATATATATATACATATATATATATATATATATATATATATATATATATATATATATATATATATATATATATATATATATATATATGGCTATTTTCCTCCCCAAAAAAAAACGATATCTTCAACATAATATAAATATTCTATTTATAAACTATAGCTAAAAATATATATTGCGTATTATTTAGAGTACAAATAGCTAGGGCTACCATAGTCCTGATTTTCATCAGGACTGTCCTGACTGTCCTGATCAGGTGCCAAAATGTCCTGATTTTAAAAAACCATAACAAAAAAGAAAAAAATATCATTTTGACAAAAACTAAAAAATAAAGCAAAGAGAAAAATGTTGACTTGGCAACTCCAACTTCTCCATTTAATTTTTACTATTTTCTTGCGATTTTAGGCAGTGCTAGCAGAAATGGCAGTGGTAGCAGACATGATAAGGCATGGTCAGCTTCAGACATTCAACAAAACAATTCTGAGAATTGAAAAAACAAGAGCAAGTGCATGTGATATTGTTAATGAGATAAAAGTATTGCAGAATAATCTGAAGGAGAGATTTGAGAATAAGTTTATTCCACTGGAAGCTAAAAAGATACTAGCAAAACTATTTGAAGACGGAATTATTGACGAAATTGCTGTCAAAAAAGAATTTACTGGTTTTTACGAGAGATGTCTTTCTTATATTGACCTTTGGAAAGATAGCTTTGCTGATGCTGAAAAGTTCATGTGGATTCAAAACAGTGCAATAACATTTCCAGAGTTGGAAGAAGCTGCAGAAAGAATTAACCGAAAAATAGAACGTAGAGCAATAAATACTGATGAACTATTTGATGAAGTTGTTTTGGTTAAGGCATACTTGTCAACTAATTCTGAAACTTGGAAATCTGATGATATGAGTTGTGAAGAAAAATGGGTCCTGATGATGAAACATTTTGGAGAAAAGGGCATTTCAGTAGCAAATTTTTCACTGGTGTTGTAATACATTTTCAGTCTTCCTGGAACTTCAGCTGCTGTGGAAAGGGTGTTTTCAATGATGAACAATATTTGGTCTCCTGAAAGAGGTTCTTTGCTAGTTTCTACTGTTATAAGTTTGCTTTTTTGTAAGTTAAATATTGATCTCAATTGCTCACAGTTCTTTGAAAAGATAAAAAATGACCAGTTGTTCCTGAAAAAAGTACACTCTAGTGAAAAATATGACTGGTTTAAAAGCAAAGAAAAGAAATAATTCTTGTAGTCATTACAAAAATGTAAAATAAAGCTGGTTTTTAATGTTGTATTTTTTGTCATTTTGTCCTGATTTAGACTTTCTGCTTATTTATATTTGTCCTGATTTGACAGGTTAAAAAAGACATGATGTCCTGATTTTTCCAAAATTTCATATGGTAGCCCTACAAATAGCTGAAGAAAAAATTCAAATATTTGATCAACCTGTTTAAAAAATCTCTAAAAACAGCCCTCAAAAAATAAAATTAATAGGACGTGGCCACTAATAGGTCAGTTTGCCCTAGTACCTTTGCATTTTTAGTTATAGTTCTAGAAAGGCCTTATTTTAAATTTGCGCCTTTTTAATGCTGCGCCTGTGTGTTTCGCACACTTCACACACGCTAGTAGCCGGCTCTGCTTGTGGGTTAGGTAACCTTATACAAATTATTAGTTAACATTATAAAAAAAACTATAGAAAAATTTAAATTCATTTCAAATAAGAAAAAGTAACGGAAAATAGAACCTATTGTTCTTTTTAAATAGGCCGTTGACTTTTTATTTACTAATTATTATTAAAAAAATTTATGTTGCAGAAAAATTATTATAATTAAGGAAATTTCAGTGAATATATATATATATATATATATATATATATATATATATATATATATATATATATATATATATATATATATATATATATATTTCATAGTTGATTGGGTTAATAGAATATTAAGACTGTGCAATTGATGAGTTGTTGTAGATGTACTTTTTATTTACTCATTATTTAATTTTATCTATGGACCTTGTGCCTAATTATATGTACATGATATTTGATTTAAATACATTAATAAAAAAAGCAATAATAATATATAATATATATTTTATGTAGCTGTTTGCACCTACTTGAATAAAACAAAATTTAAATTTTTTAACGCATTTCATATTTTTAATGTTAAAAATTGTAAAAACAAAAATAAAACAAAATGACGAGGCTGTTTCATATTGTATAAAACAACCTACTGACAATAAAACAAATAAAACTATTTGCAACAATGATATAATATATATAAAATATAAACTAGTAAATGAACTTTTTATATTAACAAAACAATCTCACGATATTGTTTTATTGTTGTTTTATATAGCTATTTATGACAATGATATTTATATAACTATTTGCAACAATGATATAATATATCATTGTTGCAAATAGCTATATAAAACAACAATAAAACAATATCGTGAGATTGTTTTGTTAGTATGAAAAGTTCATTTACTAGTTTATATTTTCAAAATTATCTCACGTTGTTTTATTGTTATATATACAGCAATTTGCAAAAACAATTTATTAGGCGCTTAAAATAAAACTTGTTTTATTGTCAGTAGGTTGTTTTATATAATATGAAACAACCTTGTCATATTGTTTTATTTTTGTTTTTACAATTTTAAACATTAAAAATATGTAATGCGTTTAAAAATTTAAATTTTGTTTTATTTAAGTAGGTGTAATAAAACTACTTGGTTTGATTATGAGAATGAACTTTGATGAAATTATATCTCTCTAAAATGACATTACGCAGTTAGATGTCTTCACAGAAACATTATTTGGAGTCTTCATAGTAACTTATTTTACTTTTTTTTAAATTTCTACAAAGTTGTTTTTTATCAGTTGATAATTTATAATTAAAAAGTAAAAGTATTTCAATATTGCAACTAAAACTTATGCAGTACTAAAAAGTAATCAAATAATACTTTGGGTTTTAAAACTATGGAAGATTTGAAAAAACTTTAAAACTGGTTAATTTATATAGCGCATTTAAGAAGAAAGATTTTCTAAAGGTTGTAATGAAAAATTCATTAATATTTTCCAAACTGATTACAATTAAATTGCAATGCAATAATTACATTTTGTCCCACTAAGTAGTAGTAGTAAAGTTTCCTAGTAAGAACCGCAACAATGAATCAATCTCATTTTTTTGTATTGTAATTTATTCCGTCGTCCGGCTAATTGCCATGTCGATGTCACTTAAAAACTTTTTTTTTACAAAATTCGGAGAAAAAAATAAATCCTGTTTTCAAAGGAAATAATTTAACACTTTACGAAACAGAATAGTCACGTATTTTTTTATCAAATTTAAATTCTCTACCGGTTTTTCATCCACTCATTTAAAACATCGTGCCAATCAATTAAAACAATCGTGATTTTCAATTAAAACATTTAACGCATGCGCAATCTCAACATTATATATTATTCAAGAAAAAAGGTTTTATTTTAATATATATTTTTATTTTTTTTATTCAATTTTTGAAAACTATTTGAAAATTTTTTTTTTGTTTAAAAAAGAATGTTTTTTTTCCAATTTTTCTGACCTAAGAAACGCTTTTTTGAAGCGTGTCTTAGGTCAGATGACATACCTCGACATTTTTTAAGCTTTCGTTTAAAAGAAAAGTAGTTACTTTGATCAATAAAATCCTCTGTAAAATTTTTTAAAACTATTTTATTCCATAAGAATGGTCCGCGATAATCAATATAAAAATTAAGCTCGTATATATTAAAAACTTTCATTTCAAATAATAGAGGCTTGGCATGAGTATAACGGTCTTTAAGATATACAAGACGTACTACATACTTCTGCTGACAATAAAGAGGCTTAAGTTTTTTTTTTATATGATCTACCCTGAGCAATGTATGCATAGCTTATGTGACAATGAATAAATTAGTGATATAATTGTACTAAAGTACGTTTATTTAAAACATTTCTTGCTTTGTACAATATTCCTATACTTTTTAAATTTAACTTGATAAGTTTTTAATGTAATTTTTCCATGTAAGATTTTCATTTATACAAACGCCTTGAAAGTTGGTTACTGTTACTTTTTTAATTTGTATATTGTCAATAACAAGAGAAGGCATGTTAATTGGCAGTTTATATTTTTTGATAAGAGAATGGAAATGAATCCATCTAGCTTTATCAATGTTAAGAGATAATTTCTTCGTCTTAAACCAGTCAGATATTTTAATTAACTTGATGTTCATGTAATGAAATAGAGTAGGAATGCTTTTGTGTGACTTAAATAAGTTAGTGCCATCAGCAAACATAATTATTATTAAATCCGAGGCTTTTTATAGATCATTAGTATAAATAAGGAAAAGAAGAGGTCCTAATATGGGTCCTTGAGGAACTTTACATGTAATATGTAAAATTGTTTTGAATATCACGTTAATAGCAACATTAAAAAGTTTTACGATGACTTATTCGAACATGGAGCAATTCCACTAATTAACAAACCTACTAGAGTAACCTCAACTTCAGCTACCTTAATTGACAACATTATAACATCCGATATCTTTAAACTCTTAAAGGAGGTATAATAAAAAGTGACGTTTCCGACCGCTTCCCTATTTTTTTCTCTATAAATATTGACAACAAATTAATACAACAACATAAAAAAGTCATTATCAAACGTTTTTTCACAGATGCAAATCTAGCATCGTTTAAGGATCAATTCTCTTTAATAAATTGGAATCATATAAACAGTTCATTTGAAGCTAATGAAGTATACGATACATTCTTTCAAACTTTCTATGAAATATATGATGTAAACTTTCCAAAACGTGAATTTATTATAACCAATAATAGTTTAAAGTCACCATGGGTCAATAAAGATCTAAAGAAATCCTCAAAAATAAAGCAAAAACTGTATATAAAGTACTTAAAAAAACCAACACCAGAAAATAAAATTATTTATAAAAATTATGCTAAAATGTTTGAAAGTCAAAGAAAAAAATTTAAAAAAAGATATTACTATGATTTACTAGAAAAATATGAACATAATTCAAAATGCACATGGCAAATTATAAGTCCAATTACTGGAAATAGTAAATTAAAATTATGCTCTGTGTCTAACACTATAAAAGTTGATGGCGTATTTTTATTTGAACCCAAACAAATAGCAAGAGAATGAAATAAATATTTCGTGTCTGTTGGCCCTAATTTAGCTAAAAATGTTCCAAATATGATTAATCCAATAAATAATTACGTGTTTCCATTAATCTCTAGTTAGATAAATTTGAAGTATCTTCTTCAGAATTTGAAATTGCTTTTAAAATGCTTAAAACTAATAAAGGAGTTGGTCCTGATGATATAAATTGTAATATAGTCATAGACTCACACTATACCAAAAAACATATTCTTTTTAAAGTTTTTAAATGTTCTATAAATCAAGGAATTTTCCCCAATCTATTGAAAATAACCAAAATAACGCCTATATTTAAAGGAGGTGAACCATCAAATGTCAGTAATTATCAAGCAATATCTATCCTCTCTGTTTTTTCAAAAATTTTAGAAAGAATTTTGTTCAACCAAATATCTAATCATCTTACTGTTAATAACATACTTTACATAAATCAATACGGTTTTAAAAGAAATAACTCTACTGAACATGCAATAATTCATCTTACTCGTAGTATAACTGATTCATTCGAAAAGTCAGAGTTTACTTTAGGCGTCTTTATAAACAATCTAAGGCTTTCGACACAATTGACCATGAAATACTGCTTAAAAAACTTGAACATTATGGTATCACCGGTAATGCTTTAAAACTACTAAAAAGCTATTTAAAACATCGCAAACAATTTGTCTATGTCGACGGATCTTCTTCACAAGATTATCTAAATATAGATTATCTAAATATAACCTGTGGAGTTCCACAGGGATCTATACTAGGGCCCTTATTATTTTTGATTTATGTTAACAATTTCCATAAAGTCTTAAAATTACCAACTATAATGTTTGCTGATGATACAAACCTATTCCTATCTAATAATAACATCAATAAATTTTTATGATATGAACATTGAACTAACAAAAATGTCTGACTGGTTTAAGTCAAATAAACGTTCACTCAACATTAATAAAACTTAATAGATTTTCTTTCATTCACGATTTAAGAAACATTTACTTCCAAGTAATATGCCTTTTCTTCATATTGATAATATTCAAATAT
This sequence comes from Hydra vulgaris, assembly GCF_038396675.1. Lineage (NCBI taxonomy): Eukaryota > Metazoa > Cnidaria > Hydrozoa > Anthoathecata > Hydridae > Hydra > Hydra vulgaris. Next base: position 22,069,756 of record NC_088931.1, read on the forward strand.
AAAGAGTAATTTTCACAAATTTTCTTGGTATTATTGGTATCATTGGTATCATTGAAGATGAAAATCTATCATGGAAGAATCACATCGGACATTTATGCAACAAAATTGCAAAAAGCATTGGAGTTTTATATAAAGCAAGAAGTGTTTTAAACAAACATTCATTAACTCAACTATATTACTCTTTTATACACTGTCATGTTAATTATGCCAATATTGCATGGGGTAGTACCCATAAAAGTAAATTAAAGCCACTTTATTGTCAGCAGAAGCATATTGCACGTCTTATAAATTTCAAAAATCGTTTTACTCACTCAAGGCCACTTTTATTTAACATGAATGTTTTTAATATATATCAAGTAAATGTTTATAATGTTCTTTGTTTTATGTTTAGATGTAAAACCAACTCATCTCCAGCTTCCTTTTTTTGATTTATATTCTTTAAAAGGTGATAATTTTATTAAACAACCAAAATTTCAAACAAACTTTGGTAAATTTTGCATTTCTTTTCGTGGAGCTTTTAATGGAACAAATAATTTTAAAAAATTTTGATTTTTCTCATGATTGGAATTATTATATGTTCAAAAGAAAACTAAAAAAAGTAATTTTCTCAATTGAAAATATATTTTTAATTATATTTTTAATTATACTTTTAATTATACCCAGTTTTATCATCACTCATTTATATTTTACTTTATACAATATTGATTTAAAGTTTATGTGAGAAACTATATTTAAACACCGTTATTTGAATTTTGTAAAAAGTTGCACTGACATTATTTTACAGTAGTCATTTATTATTTACTTGTTTACTTTAATTTTTATTTTAATTCGTAATAATTGTAAATAATTTGTATTACGAACGGTATATACTTTTAATATTGAATTTAATTTTGTAATAAAAAAAATATATAAAAAGATAAAAACAAAAAAAATAAAAAAATAAAAAAAATTGATGTATGTGAATGGATGTATCTGCAAATATTGTATGTATGATACCTTTGGAAGTTAACCACCCTTTGACAGTGGTTTAGCATTTTTGTCGGTGGAAGCGTAAACGTAAACGCACCAACATTTGATAAATTCTTCTACACAATCTTTCGGACAACCTTAAAGTGCATTTGGATGTACCTAGTGCAATCATATTTTTATTATTTTCGTTTATTTATTAATCAATTAACAATTAAGATTAGTGTAATTGTAAGATACATTTGAGTAACAAGAGTCAGTGATCGTATAGATGCGAGTAAGATGCGAGACGTATTTGTTTATCAAGAATATTATGATATTATTGTTTTAGCTTGAGTCATGCGGTTCAAAAGAATTGGTATTTTAATTCAAGGTTTAAAGACCGTAACTAAAGAAAAGTTTAAAATTTGTATTTATTTATTTTTGTTTTTTCTAAAATCTAAATTAAGTTCAAAGTTTTTCAACAGCGGTTCTCGGTGACAAGACCTGTATGGTCTTCTTTGAGTATCCGCGTTCTTTATCTTTATCTTATCTTAATATTTAACAAATTTGGTGATAACGTTTCATTGGCGTAAACAAATTGTTTACAATTAATTAAATAAATTCTTAACCATTTTAAAACATTGCCTGTTTTACCACAATATTTTAATTTTTTAGCAAGAATTTTATGATCAATGGTATCAAACGCTTACGCTAAACCAATAAATATTCCCAATGTGGATTTAGAATTGTTAAATGAGTCTGATAGAGGAGGCTGAATATATATATATATATATATATATATATATATATATATATATATATATATATGTATATATATATATATATATATATATCTAGCTATCTATATATATATCTATATCTATATATATATATATATATATATATATATATATATATATATATATATATATATATATATATATATAATATATATATATATATATATACATATATATATATATATATATATATATATATATATATATATATATATACATATATATATATATATATATATATATATATATATATATATGTATATATATATATATATATATATATATATATATATATATATATATATATATATATATATACATATATATATATATATGAACACATGTAAATATACACATGCATATAATAATAAAATAATAATAACAATAATATTAATACAAATAAAAGTTTGTTGTAGTATATATAATATACAATGATAATTTAATTGTGAGGAAGATCCGTAAAAAACTGAACTTATATATCTCCATTTCAAAAAAATAAAAGATAAATAACAATCAGCTGATTTAAATAATAATCTTAATTAACTAGAATAGCTCTATTGCTCTTGAATAGTTCTTGTTTCCGAAATCATTCTTATTATTAAATTAAGTTAATTAAAAATATTTTTCAAATGTCTTTTTTTAAAATCGTCTTAAAATGACAAATGTTAAAACAATGTTTTTAAAAAATAGTGAAACAAGTTTTAACGTATATCGCCTTTGTTTTTTAGGAATCTCCTACTAAACGTACAGAACTTTAAAAATCTTGACAAAATATAAATAAATAAAAAATAGCTTCACCAAAACTCTTTCAGTTTATTCGTTGAATTGCTAATACATCTAAAAGCCTGGAAATATTTACATTTATTCATAAGTTTTTATATTAATGCGATAAACTTATAAATTAAAATATTATTAATTGAAAGCAATTGCGTTTTGAGATTCTCCACCGTATCTTCCGATCAATTAACTCAAAAAGCTCTTCCCCTCAATTAACTATTGTTATTATCGATTATATTTGATAATAATATTTTTTTATTGCTTAATTCTTTTTTAGAATAGGTTTTTTTGTTTAGATTAGTTAATTTTTAATACACAATTTTTTTTACGCATAGATTAACGTTGTTGGAGGATAATATATATAGATTAACATAATTCTCAAACAAACATTAAAAAAAAAAAAATCAAAAATATTTTTCGAAAAATATATATATTTTTAAAATTTTTATTTTAGGTGAACCAAAAAGACCTAACGGTCTTCAACAGAACATCGGGGAAAAGCATTTAACTAGGAAGTTCGCGCTTCTTTCCTTACCGATGACGAGAAATATGACAACAGCTTGCTTCAAACCTCTCGCTTCTATAACAAGCGCTATAACCACGGCTCCAGGTATATAAAAAAGTAAAGAAAATTAAATAAAACGAGTTTTTTTGAATGTAGTTTTATTTGAAATAGATTTCTTTTTTTAAACTTGCTAACCACTAATTTAGAAAACTAATTCAAAAAATTTTTTTAATAAACCTGCACCTGGTTTAATTGGTTTATGGTTTTAATGTATGAAAAGATTTTAAAGAAAAAGCTTAAACTCTATTATCCTAGGCTTAAATGATTTTGGGTGATTCATGTCTTTGTAAAATAGTATGACAAGCTCAAACTTTATATAAAGAAATATTTTCTTTGTTCCAACCATATCTACAAAAAAAAAAAAAAAAAATATAAATAAATAAGTTCAAAGGGGGAGGGGGGCTTACCCGCGCTCCCTTAGCCGATCAACTGGCGCCTCCTAAAATATAAGGTTTTATCGCAGAAAACAAAACGTAGATTTGTTTTTTGCCATAAATAAACATTATAATCATAATGTACACAGTCAATAGATTTTTAACATAGTTCGGTGTATCAAAACTACTGTGACTCTTCAGTGACATATGCTCATAAAACTTCAACGACTTTTGCAAACGGTAAACAACTTTTTTTTTAAAAGGAGAAAAACAAAAATTTTTAAATTAACTGATTTCAACATTGTGAAGCAATTTAGATTTGTTTTTATGTGTTTTTTTATTGAATATTAAAAAATGATTATTTATTTTGTTATTTTGTTTTTTATTACAATAAATAGCAGAGGTTTATGGAGAAAATCTGAGTGGTTCTTTATGCAGTTCACACCCGTAAAACTGAACTGAAAATAAAAATATTTTACTGCAGAGGTAGCCAAAATATTCTTTTCAGTAAAAAAAATTCGATTTGTTATTCATAAAATAAAAAAACTGGCTACAACTGTAACAACATGATTCAATCCGTTATTCTTTGCGAATTGAACTAAATAAGGAAAAACTATTATGCAAAAACTTTTTTTTTTGCTTTTCTTAGTTTTTAATTAATTTAATATATCATTAAGTTGAAAATATACAAGTATAACTTAGAAGTTTGATTGTTATTATAAGCAGTTAAAAAGTTTATCAAAATGAAAATTAATTAGAAATTGAAAACCTAATTTTGTAAAAAATTATTTATAAAGTTAAAATTAGAAAAAATCTTAAGAAATGTAAATAAAGTCCTCCGCTCCACTATGCACTCTACTATACGTCACTAATCTCCGCTTAGTGGCGCATAGTGGAGCGCACTACTCCAGATTCCGGCCACTTGTGTTGAACGCTAAAACCGTTTCACGGGGTAAGGAAGATATTGATCGTTTTTACAATGATTTTGATTCAGTCCTTGCAGATGTTTTTGCAGTATGCTTTTATTTTTATTTTTTCCAGTAGATAATGAAGATGGTGACAAAAAGCGGGAATCAAATGCACTTGATATGTTCCAAATAACTCGTTCTAAAACCCTTGAGTCGAGTTGTCCCAATTTAGACATTGTTCTGCGGTGGTTTTATTTTTTTTTTAATTTTATTTTTTGTATACACTTTTGCAACAAGTTGCCATCTCTTTTGTAGATTTATATGTGCAGTTTTTTATCAGTATTTTGGATTGTTTAATGGTTTTTAATGTGAAGAAAGTAAAATAAAAGATAAAATGTTCAAATTTAGGAACTTTTACTCTTATATATGGATTTTTATAAAAGCATATTTATAAAACAGACAGTTTTGTTGGTATTTGCAACTTTAAAATAATTGGTGGTATTATTTACACAACTTATTCTTTTAATTTTCCTTTTTTTTTCACAAAAGTTGCTTATTAGTACATAATGGTAGAGGCATATACAAATAAATAATTCAGGATATTAATCGTTGATTAGGGTTTCAATTCAAATAACTGATTCAAAAATGAGCCGATATATGCTTAGAATCGGCTTGAAAAAAGGTATGGGGCAGCTATTGGCGAACTGCTAAGCGGGAATGCGAATTAAAGGCATCAGCTATTCGAAATTGATTATATTTATTGCTTATCATTAAGTCTAACTATTCAGTAACAAACCCTCAAAAATAATTTTTATAAATCTTATTATAAAATAAAAATTTATGGCAAAAATAAAACCATTAATAAAAAAACTACAAGCAAATATCACAACAAAACCCCGGGACATGCTTTCACTGTGCACTTCTCGTGCAACCAGGACTTGGATTTATGGATACATGATCCTGTGTTCTGTGGGTGTATCCTGATTTTTTTTTCGCAAATTATATAACAAATTTCTGTATCACCTCGGGCACTTTTTTTTTCTTTACACGATGGTAAATTTTCTCTAATTGATTAAAGTTCTTTTTCTTTTTATTTAATTTACCAGCAGTGATTTTTACTTCTTGTTCCTTCCTTTCTTCCTATTGCTCTAAAATATTTTTATAAATTTAGTACAGAGATATTATTTGCGCAATTTATCTGTTTAAATTAAATGTGAAAAAAGTAAGCAACATTATTACTCTTGCCTGACGCTTATATTTTGACACTTTAAACGTTTGAAATTACCACACTAATATCATTTGTTATTACCACGCGGACACAAACAATTGAAATACGATTAATGTATCGAGGTTATATTAACATACCTAAAATATAATACGTGTTAAAAACTCATTTATTATGATATTATGCAACGACAAAAACAAAACGAGTGGTTTTATATCCATAATTGTTACAAAAGTAATGATTCTCAAGAAAAAAATTGCATGAAATTATCAGAAAAACTTAGAATCAAATTATTGTAAACAACAATCGCAGCTTCATCACATTGCTGCACATCTGGAACTGAGCATGGAACAATATCTCAGCAGGTAAAAATTTTTACCTGCTGAGATGGTGTTTTAATCATGTTTGGAGTACCACGCATTCACCATTCACGCCTTCACCGTTCACGCCTTCACCATTCACGAATTTATCATTCACACCTTCACCATTCACGCCTTCACCATTACTTTCTCCTAATTATTATCTGCATAAAAATGCAACTTTTATACTAAATATCCAGACAAAATAGTCTAGGTACCAGATGATGCAAATGTTGTAAAATAAAATTCATTATGAAATCGAAACTGAAAATGTTTAAAAAATATGACTTTTGCTTATAGCAGTTTCAAAATTACTAGGTAAAAAAAAGTATAGATTATTCTTTACTTCATAGAAAAAATTGATATCAAAAGTTATGACGTCAAAAATATGACGTCAAAAGTATGACAAGGAAATTTCAGACGAAGGCAGAACTTTATATTTGGTTTATTTGTAAAAATTGATTGAGGATGTAAGTTGTTGGTCCAGCTATTTCTTGTAACTTTGTCTATTAAATTTTCTGTGTTTCGTATAGTAATATTTACAATTAAATATATAGTTTGTAATTGTACACTTTTAAAAACACGGAAACTCAAAAACCATTTTAAGATCCTATCACCATGAACCGTTTAACAATACAATACAAATATTAAATAATGAAGCTGATAATGTTTAAGGCTGCTGGAAACCTTTTATCCACTCTCCAAAAACCGTTCAAACATTTTAATAAACAAGTTCAGAGTTCAGACCAAAATCCTTATCCTTTATTTGGATTAAAATTTGACACAAGTGAAGAAACTCACATGTATATTTGATAAAAGCATGCACATTTGGGGGCACTCTTAGACTAAGTAAGTTTTTTTTTCTCTACGCTTTAATAGTGGATTTATATTTAGGAAACAGACTAGCCCCAAAACATGCAACTTTAAAAAATTAAAAATTTAAAGGGACTATTGAACTATAAGTAAAATAAAAAGAAACTATAGATATATTCATCATATTACAGTTTTGATGATTTCATTAATTATTCTAACATATGAATATTTAACAGCAGTTTCTACCTTTAAATTGACCATCATGCAGCTTAGACGTAAAATCTAAAATTTACCTTACCTGGTTTGCCATTAATGTGATATCTATGGATTAATAATACTAATCAAGATTATTGTAAATTCGTATTTCCACTAATTACACAATTTGCCAAATATATATATATATATATATATATATATATATATATATATATATATATATATATATATATATATATATATATATAAATATATATAAATATATATATATATATAAATATATATATATAAATATATATATATATATAAAATTCTTTCTTAACTAATTAAGAAACTCAAGTTTCACATAAAAAATATTTTATATTTGAAAATAAGCAAAAATTTGACGATCTTTATCTTTTTCAGCCTTTTTTCTACAGATGCTTGAAGTTGTAGTCGAGAAAACAGTCAAAAAACTGCTTTCCATACTTGGGATTGTCCAAACTTTTTTTATTTTGCCCAGTGGGAGCTGAAGACTGAAAAAAGTGCCTCGGAGGATTGCTCATTTTAACGACCAAGCTCAGAGTTGCAAACTTTGATAAACTCTTTGAGGTGGTGAAAAACAATGTGAATTTTTGGAGTCACTGTGACTAGCAGTGTCATATAGCATTTTCAAAATGCATTGCTGTGAACCACAAAATCTTGGTACAGATTGTTTCTGAAGCAAGAATGAACAACACTTCAAGTGTTCAAAAAGCCTGGATATCTTGTTTCCCTTAAGCAGAGAACTAGTGAAATTTTAAGAACTCGTTGATTTTAAGGAACATTAAAATTATTTTAGGTATATAAGACTGTCTGAAATAATAATGACACATAGGATTTTTGAAATATTTCAAGAACCGCTTAATCAGTTTTCATAACTTTTTTTTGTTTTAAAATAAATTTTTCTGTAAATACAGTTAAGCTTTTGAAAAACATTGTCTTTGAGCTGATTACAGTATTTTTTAAGTTTTGTATGGACACCTTGTTAAAGCTTTTGGACAATAGTTTTTGTAAAATTCCGTGATGCTACACCTAAAAATTGACAAAATGGATTGATGTCTGTACAATTTTACCCTTATTATATATACAGCCTACGTTTCATTTTTGCCAAAAATATTTCAATTGGACGAAGTTGCGGGACGTTTCCTGGATTCATGTTTTTTGGAACAAAATCAACATCATTGTGTTGATGTCTTTTAATTCCACTTTTTGAGTAATGGCAAGATTATGTCAGAAGACGGCTTGATCATCATGCTTTCGGATCAAAATGCAAAAAAAGCTTTTTTAAACATTCTTCTCTTAAACATTGCAATTTATGTTTCCATTTGCAAAAAGTAGCTGAGTTTTGAAACCACACAAATCAAAACTTTCTATGAAAATTTTTAAATTGTTTTAATTGTTTTTAGCAGAATGCCATTTTTTTTTGGAATGGTGTAAAATTTCTGGCCTGGAAGCGTCAAACAGTCAAGTTTGCAGTAAGATTTATCATCCATTATAATGCACTTTTAACTGTTGTTTTTTTTTCGTAACAAATTTCGACCACGTTTTTGGTCGTCGCTGAATTGATGTTGGGATCTTCCAGGAAATTTCTTCTATTTGTATGTCTTGAAGCCATATCTCTTTTTGAGTTTTTGAATTGTAGACTTAGAAACATCCGCCTTTTTTTTTTTTTATTGACATCCCGAACGGACTACTCTTTTTTGTATCGATACACCTAACCACTTTTTGATCAAGTTTTAAACTTGACGGTCCTCTTTCTTGATTTTCTTTTCAATTCGCAACCTTTACTCCATAGTTTGATGGTACAACTGACGGTTATCCTTCAAACTTAAACTTTTTTGAAAGCGAATTAATTGAAACATCACAATTTTTAAGTCACTTGTCCAAAATAAACTTTTTTACTTCTACTTGCAAATACATTTTCTTTGTTTACAATCAAGTTTTTTAAAACTACAATTTTATTATTTGAAAAGGAGTTAAGTTTGTTTTAAAACAAAACAAAAAAATTTAGCAAATTTAGTTATGTGTTTATTGAAATATTTCAAAAATCCCATCGGTCATTATCATTCCGAATTGTCTTTACTAAGTCTAAACTAATAATACCTACTTTAAAAAGTCTCAAAAACAGTCAAAAGTTGTTGTAATTAGAAATGAAACCTTGGTAGCCCTTATTATGGTTATCCGTATGACTTTATTGAGCAAAAAATACAATAACAAACACAAAAATTATCAAAGAATAAGATATTTATATTTATTTTCCTCAAAATTTACAATCATATAATTTTAATAATATATTATAATAATATATTATTAATACTAATAAAAACAATAATGATAATAACAATAATAATAAAAATAACAATAATAATAAAAATAATAATAACAAGAATATGTATAATATTATAAATAATAAAATCAAAATATAATTATTAAGAATAAAAATGAATAACTGATTGAGGAAGGAGTCAGTCATGCAGATTCCTGATCAACGGAGTGACACCAAATAAATATATTAATATTAATTTAAAAAAGAATAATAATAACAATAATAACTTTATTCATTAATAGAGCAAAAGTAACAGCAAAAATAATAGTAATTATAATAATTGTAATAATAGTAGTAATAATAAACAATTAATAAAAGCAGCAGTAATGAAAGTAATAAATGACAAAAACAATAAAGTTTCTATAGAAATAGTAAGAAAAAAAAAAAAAAAACTAAAGGAAGTTAATAATGATAAAATATTAAAACAAATTTTTTTTTAGAATTTGTTTAAATTTATTTTGTTTTAAATAAAGAAACGAAGATAAATTATTTTAAAATTTTAACTTTTCAAACTCATTCGCCATGCACACAAGACTTCGATTCCATTCACTGATGCACTGATGTGTAATTGAATACTTACCATACCTCAAAGTTTTATAGGGAGGTACATTAAGTTTTCCATTATTGATGTTTCTAGTTAAATGTGAATGTATAAATCGAGTTCCAGTGAAGAATATTGTAATAGAGGAAGGTAAATTTTTATTAAGGAAGCCAAAAACAAAAAGAAGATTAACAAATATAACTAGTGCTGACAAGGTAGGAATTTCAAGTTTTTTGAAGAATTCTGAAGTTTCTGTATTATGGAGTTGAAAATTAATCATTCAGATTGATTGGCGCTGAGCTGATAACAATTTAATAATATTACAGTTGCCAATTTGTCCCCAAACTTGACAACAGTAGATGAGATGAGATTGAAAAATTGCAAAATACAGATTCTTAAGGGTAGTTCGAGCAAAAAATATTTACCAATAATTGAATGAGACAAATGTAGACACAGTTGCAATTTGTTTTGATTTGATGCAGAATCAAAAGTTAAAAGTCTTATCGCTGATGCATATAATTTACGCGATGATGCAGTTTTCGTTTTAGTTTTATTCTTCTCTTTTTCTTGCAACCTTACAACAACATCTTTGATACATTGTATACTGACTCCCCTTCCTTAACAAGCTGTATGGCAGTCATTAATTTGTTGTGTTGTATGTACCAATAGTCTTGCATTGATATTTTATTTCAGGCATGATAATTTATTTCAGTCTGATTATTTTATCTAAAATATTATGAAATTAACTTTAACTATATAAAATTTAATTATAAAATAAAGTATGATAATAAAATAAATAAAATGAGGAATACAAATATAAAATATTTAGATGGGAGTTAAAGTTTTACCCTAGCCATTGAGAAAAACCAAACTTGAACTATAATTTTAATGTAAATTGTTCAGTAGCATTATATAAAACTATTATATGTGTATAAACTGTTAATAATTTTCAGGTTTTAGCATTATGTATAGATAACTTACTACATTCATACTTATTGAATATATCCATATTACCCCAACAATCCATACTACCCCACCCTAACCTATATATATATATATATATAAAATAGATATAAATATATATATATATATATATATATATATATATATATATATATACATACATATATATATATATATATATATATATATATATATATATATATATATATATATATATATATATATATATATATATACATACATATATATATATATATATATATATATATATATATATATATATATATATGTACGTGATAATTTATATATATATAGGTACGTGATAATGTATATACATACAGGTACGTGAGTAAAAAATTTCAAACTGTTTGAATACTATAATGTTAAATATCATTAGAAAGAGGTTATTACAGTATTTTAAAGGTAAAATTATCAAAATCGAACAATTGGTTCAAAAATTATGAAGGTTTAAGTACCGATTTTTCTAAATATGGATTTGTTCAAGAAACTGGTCAAAATAATGTTTTTCTTCACTAAAATTGTCATAACTTTGCCAATTCTTATCGAAATACAAATATCTTGGTGTCAAAAGATAGGTGTAAGAGTGGGCTACAACTTTTTGTTAAACTCTAACCACCGGGTGTATCGGATGGACAGAAGGGGCAGCAAACCACCACCTCGCCCGTATAAAACTGAACACTTTTTTCAAAAAAAATGTTTTTTTTAAAGACATAAGCAATATAAATATACAAAAAAGTTGTTTTAAATTTATAGCAAACCACCAAAATATAAGAGAGGTGTATGATAGCAATAGAGGTGGGTGTGGTGACGATGGTTTGATACACCCTAGCATTAAAAACGACTTGATTTTATAAATATTTATATCTTTACTAAAATGAGAAAAATTATTACACAATATCAAATTATGTTATACAATCTTATGTATTAGAGTGGTGTTTCTATTACAAAAGAAGCGTATACCCACCACCTACCCATCCCCCACCTCTCCACCCAAACTAAATAAAAAATTATTATTTTCAAAATTTGAACAATAAATTTAAAAAATAATATATGAAATTGGAAATAAATTAAAAAATAAATTCATGCCAGACAACCACAAAATATGGGAGATGAATGTAAAACTCACTGCAGATATGTTGATGATGTTTTTTACTATAATATCAAAAAATGTTTTAATTCTTGAAATATCTGATTGAATATTTAAAGTGCAATAACAAAGAAGTAAAAAACATATTCCACTAGATTAAAAGATACAGTCATAAGAGAGTGGAGTATAAGGGAAGGCGCATCCAAATATGTCATAAGAAAGGGGCATTCTAACGGCCTTTCCACTTCTAACCAAAAATTATTATTTAATTGGATATATATTACTAAAAAAATTATACAACTACTATTGTGGGGCTATAAGTCAATTGGCTGTAAAAAACATGTCATCTTTCTAACCAAGTATAGCAAAAACCTATAATAAAGTCTTTTAAGTGATTATTACATTAACAGAAGTAAGGACCATACAGTATAGTTAACGAGCTAGCCATTTTGTTTGGTTAACAAACTTCCTGTTTCAAAATAAATAATAAATAAAATGTTAAAAAATAAAATAAAGTATAACTATTTTAAAGATAATATAATATACTTTTGTCTTGGCTTTTAGTGAATGATTAAAATGATTAATTTCAGAAATGAAACTATGTTTTAATCATTTTTAACAATAGACACCACCTGAAGGTAAGCATTATAACCAATGAAGTTGATACTAAAAAATAAAAAATGCAATACACAACATAACTGTGCAATTATTTAATAACTGAAACCATACTTAAAATTATTTGTAATTAACAATATATATACAAACATACATACATACATACATATATATATATATATATATATATATATATATATATATATATATATATATATATATATATATATATATATATATATAAAAACTTACCAACAGTAACGGATGAAGACGATACTAAAAAATAAAAAGACAATACACAAAACATGGCACAATCCTTCCATTAATATATATATATACATATATATATATATATATATATATATATATATATATATATATATATATATATATATATATATATATATGAAATTTGTGGCCTTTAGGGAAACATTTATCAATTATACTCAAAAATGCCTGTTTCACAAACTTTTTAATCGAAACAACTTAAAGGTTAGTTATAGCTGCCTTCCAAACATCAAGAGTATTATTACTTCTCGTAATAAAAATATATTTTTTAATTCTCATGAAAACGCCAATCAATTATGCAATTGTCGACAAACCACCTTATCCCACTCAACGAAAAATGCCTTACAAAAAATCTTATTTATATTTGCAACGTAAAAACTCACCAAGAAGAAGAAGGATATCATTACATTGGACTTACTGAGAAAACCTTCAAAGACAGGTGGCATAAACATAAAAACTCTTTTGTTTATGAAAGTAAGGCCAACTTCACTGAACTTTCAAAATTTATGTGGGAATACATAAATTAAAGCTATAGAACCTATATTAAAATGGAATATTCTCCATCAAGCGGAGCCATTCATTCAAACCTGGTGATAAATTTTGCAATTTAAGCTCGGCAGAAAAATATCACATTATTACATCACCATTAAATTTGCTTAACAAACGAACCGAGCCTGGGTCAAAATGCCGCCATGAAAATAAGTTTCTAATAAAGAACTTTATTGTCATCAAGGTGGACACATAGCATTTTTTGTATATAATTTTCGTCGTTACTTTTTTGTTGTTGTTACATCTGATGATTGCTATTGATAAAAGTTCTGAAGAAAAAACTTTTCGTCTTCCTTGAACACCAGAAAAAAGAAAAAAGCGTTTGGCTGTTATACCAATAGACAACATACCAGATAAGAAAGACACTGTTGTTTGTGAAAGGCACTGGTCTGTTGGATACATTTCGACAAAAGATTATGGCAAAGAAAGACCATGTGATCCTCCATCTGTATTTAAGTGTGTAAAACCAAGTTTAATACCTAAACCATCTGTTTGTCCCAGAACAACTTCAAGATCACATGCAGAAACTAGAAATGTTCAACCTGACGAGTTGTCTGCTTTTTATTTAAAAGATGTTATAAAATCTTTTAATGATCTGAAAACAAACATAGAAAACTATAAATTTAATGGAATTGATATATTTAATACTAAAACAGAAAATCAAGTTTTGATTCAATCGTTAGAGTTTGTTCATGACACAGGTGTTCAATTGTTCTAAAAATAAATAATAATTTTCAGTATAAATCTTTTTACTTTGGAGTCAAATGCTTAATAAAAACACTCTCACAGAACAGAATTACCATATTGAATAGATGGTCGCATATTGAAGAAGCAGTTCAATTTTTAAATTCATATGAGATAAGCAGTAAAAAAAAAATTATTCAACAGCAACTTTTTTCAATGAGCAATAAACCTGTTACAGATAAAAAGTACTTGAAACAATCGTTAGAGCTTTTGAGTACTTTGCAATGTCACATGCTACATATAATTGTCTTCGAGAAGACTTTGAAGTTCCTAGCATTACAACATTAACAAGACTAACATCAAAAGTAAAATCTATTCATGAGGATATTTATCTACAAAAGATTTTTTCAAACTTAACTGACATTAGACATAAAAATTGCATTCTTCTATTAGATGAAGTTTATGTAAAGACTATGTTGCAGTATCGTAGGGAAACAGTTTTTGGAAAAGCAGTTAATAATCCAAATGTTTTTGCAAATACTGTTTTAAGTTTTATGGTTAATACTTTGTTTGGTGGACTCAAATTTTTATGTGAAATGCTTCCTTTGCGTAACATCGATTCAAATTTTCTTTTTGAACAAACTACTTTTCTTTTATCTGCGATTAAAGCAGCTGGTGGTCATGTTAATACTATAGTTTATGATGGTAACAGGGTAAATCAAGCCTTTTTCAAGAAATTTGAGACAGATGGCGTACCTTGGCAAATAAAAGATAATATATATCTTCTGTATGATTTTGTGCACCTTTTAAAAAACATTCGCAATAATTGGATCACTGAAAAGTCACAGGAACTTGAATTTTTTGTTTATAAAGAAAAAAAAGTTGCCAAATAGTCTCATATTGTAGCATTGCATAAATTAGAATCAAACCAAATGATTAAAATGTCTAAACTTACAAATGTTGCTGTGTTCCCAAAACCAATTGTAAGGCAAAAAGTTTCAACTTGTCTGAAAGTATTTTGCGAAGAAACAGTGCTTTAAAATGTCACCCAGAATTAAAAGATGTTGATGATACTATTTCTTTTCTTTCAATAATAAATAAAATTTTTGGAGAATTGTTAATGCTCATAGCCTTTATGCAGATGTACATATGTGTGATCCGAATCGAGCTGCTATTTTCTCTTCTGATGATTTTAATCTTCAAAAGCTGTTAGAGTTTGGAAACATAGCTAAGCAAATGTGCTCTTCTTAAATAGTTTGTTTTGAAAGCTTCACTAAAGGTACTTCTGAAAGTATCTATCATACTTGTAATGGTCTTGTGGAGTTATCAAAGTTCCTCTTGTCTACAAGTCATAAGTATGTTTTGATTGGAACATTTATAACTGATCCTTTAGAAAAGCAGTTTGGAAAACTGTTTTTCTAAAGGATCAGGAGGTACAGGATTCAGGAGGTACAGGATTCAGGAGGTACAGGATTCAGGAGGTACATATTTTATCACTGTTCAACAAATACTAGAGAAAGTGGGTATCATAAAAACAAAACTACTTTTGCAATTAGACAAATACGGTGTTGATCTTGATTTTACTACATCAGGTCATTCTTGTTAAAGATGTGGTTTTTACCTAAATGAAGAAAAATTTTTGATATTTGATTATTTGCCAGAATTAGAAAATATATTATCTATAGATGTCAAAATGACTCGAATTTACATAGCTGGTTATCTTGTCCGAAATGACAAAGATTCAGATGATTCATATTTTTATTATGAGAAATTTAGAGATTTTACTGAGGAAATTATTCGTGGAGGATTAACTATACCTGGTGATTTAGTTTGTCAATGGGTAATATATTGCTATATTATGTTTTGTGAAGTAGCTGATAATACATGTATATCTTCCTTGTCCAATCTAATGATGCTTGTATCAGAATCCTATTAATTAAATATGAACAGAAACCATGGTGTAACACTTTCAAATATTTTCATTAAGAACTATTGTAATTTATATTCTTAAAGGTCTGAAATAGAACCAAAACAAAAACTTTTAAAACATAGCGTTAAATAACAAAGGTTAACAGCAACTGTTTTTTTGTTAAATCGAACTGATTACAATTATTTCTTCCTTAAAAATTAATTTTTATGTTCAGTTCAGGTTATTTTTTGTTTAAAAAACTCGCCTCCAGTTTATGACATCATCCGCATGGTGAATAGGCCTGTTATAAAGTACGCTATTATATATATATATATATATATATATATATATATATATATATATATATATATATATATATATATATATATATATATATATATATATATATATATATATAATTATTTGTAACTTTTTTTATTACACCTGATGATGCTGATAACGTTTTTTATTACACCTGATGATATATATATATATATATATATATATATATATATATATATATATATATATATATATATATATAATTATTTGTAACGTTTTTTATTACACCTGATGATGTATATATATATATATATATATATATATATATATATATATATATATATATATATATATATATATATATATATATATATATATATATATATATATATATATATGATTTAAATGTTGACATCTTGTACGAGAGTATGTATATATAAACTAATTTAAAACATCAGATAATACGAATTCTCTCAATACTAAATAATTTATTTGAAATTTTCGCCGGATTATAGGCACCGGCATCATCAGCATATAATATAATATAATTACAAAAATTGTGACCGTTAAATAACAACAAAATTTTTTTTTAATTTTGACGTCACCTTTATAACGGCTTCTTTTACTTAAGTATGAAAAAAATGAAGTCCAAAAATTTGTTTTAACATATTGTCCATTGTCTAAATTAATACCACCGTATATTTGAGAACATTGATGTTTTTGTATCTCCATGGCTTCACGGACTTTTCTTTCAAATTTTTTATCCTCAACTTTAAGTGTTTCTGCCCTATACCATTCAATATCCTCATCGCAATTTACTTTATGCAAAGCTAATGCAGACTGGTTTAACTTGCCTTCAGTCAAAAAATTTTGGTGTTGTTAAACCATTGTTCTTATTTAAAGTTTCGACTCACCGACATACACTTTGTAGCATTTGCACTTAATTAAATAGGTTCCAGGTTGGCGGTTGCGTGGTAATTTTGATTTATTTCTAGACGTTAATAGCGTTTTTAGGTTAGCATTTGACTTAGAAACAGTTCTGTAACCAGCTTTTCTGAATATTCTTCTAAGTCTGGGAGATATTGTTGGTTACCATGGTAAAGAAATTGTAGGAAGGTTATTAGAGTTTGATAGAGTTTTATTTTTATTTGCTAAAGATTTTTTTCGAACGTGATAAGAAATATCTTTAAGCATTTTTTCATCGTACCCATTTTCAGTAAACACTTAAATTAAAAAATTTATCTCATCTTTTAAATGGTTTTCGCTGCATATTAAGTATGCTCTGTGTATATATCCGTTGAATATTGCTTTTAAAATTTTGGGATCGTGATTAGAATGAGGTTTGATTTGGATATTGGTTATAGCATCTTTTCTGCAAACCTTGAACTCATATTTTCCATGTGTATTATTAATAATAGTTATATTCAAAAAGTTAAGTATCTTATTTTTGTTTTCAACTTCATTAGTATATTTTAAAGAAGGATGTTGTCTATTAAAGATTGTTTGGAACTGTTCCTCTTGCTTTAAGTTAGAAAACCTGGCGTGGCTATCATCTACATATCTATAAAAGGATTTAATATCAATTGAAGGAATCATTGTCATTTTTATTGCCTTTTCCTCATGGTATTGTAAAAAAGATTCAGCCAAAACAATCATAAAAGACAATCCCATTGGGCCTGAATTCTCCAACTAATGAATCTCACCGTTCCAAAAGAAATAATAACGAAACAAACAAAGTTCAATTAATTGTTTTGTTTCAGTTAAAGTAAGCCTAGTTGAGTTTTTATAAGAAACGCTTTTATTTAATTTATCCAAAAGTACTAAAGTTGCTTCTTTTAATGGTATTGATAGGTATAAGTTCACAATATCAAAGGATACTTGTATTTCATCTTTGTCAATTAACCACGACTTAGTTTTGTTAATAAAGTCTTTTGAATTTTTTAACTTAATAGGATTTTCATTTAAGACCGGTATTCTTTTAATCGGGTAATTCAAAATTCTATAACAAGGTGTGCCAATAGTGGATATAACGACTCTCATCGGATAAGATTTGTCTTGTTTATGAGCTTTAATTAGCCCATACAAACGTGGTGGAACAGGATCACTCGGATATATGCTTTCATATTCATCTTTAGAAAAAAGTTGCTTATTGTTAAGTTTCGAAAGGAAAGACTTTATTTTAATTGCATAACTTAGAGTGGGATCAATACTAATAATTTTTGTTGGGCCAATCTGTTCTCTAATTTTTTCAATTGCTTTATCATGTTCTATTCTCACGAAGCCTATTCCTTTATCAAATGGATAAATATCAATTTTCTTGTCTTGATAAATTTCTTTGAACGCTTTTCTTGATCTCTCGTTAGATTATGATTAAATTTTTTGCCCAATTTAAGTTCTCTCAGTACATTTTTCCTTAAGGCTTGCGCTTTTTCAACTGCTTTATTATATTCGAGTTTTAAGGCAGACGATTCAGTTGTTGTAATAATGTCCATGTAAGGTATAGATTTCAAGGAAGGTACAAAGTGTGGACCAAGATTTAGAAGATTGATTTGATTTTCAGGTATCTTGGTATCACAAAGATTTAAAATCGCGTTTTTAGTGTATTTCATTGATTTTTTATTACTTTTGTTGTAATTGAATTCACTTTGAAGTATTTTAAACTTTTTAATTAGACGTTCTTTAGCTTTTATAAACATATTTTCACGAGCTTTTTCAGAGATAAATATCACTTGATTATAGTCTTTGTTTTCAATTTTATTTTTAAGATCTCTCTCGAGTTTTTTTAGTAATATTAATAAGATTAAAGTATCGTCTTATAGAATAATTTTTTATACAAACTAAAAGTTCAAATTTAAAAAGGAAAATAATACTTCTTGCTTTCCTTGAATTTACAGGACAATTGATTCGTAAAGATTTCGGAATTAACTTATGTTTTTCGCATTTTTGTAAAAATATAAATTGATTTTTTGATTTAGCTATCGACTTCTTCAAATCTTGTAGTTCTTTGGTTATTTCAGCTCCGTATTTAGCTGTTATGAATGATTTAAATGTTGACATCTTTTACGAGAGTATATATATATAAACTAATTTAAAACATCAGATAATGCGACTTCTCTCAATACTAAATAATTTATTTAAAATTTTCGCCGGATTATAGGCACCAGCATCATCAGCATATAATATAATATAATTACAAAAATTGTGACCGTTAAATAACAACAAAAATTTTTTTAAATTTTAACGTCACTTTTATAATGGCTTCTTTTACTTAAGTATGAAGAAAATAAAGTCCAAAAATTCGTTTTAACATATTGTCCATTGTCCAAATTAATACCACCGTATATTGGAGAACATTGATGCTTTTGTATCTCCAAGGCTTCACGGACTTTTCTTTCAAATTTTTTATCCTCAACTCTAAGTGTTTCTGCATATAATATAATTACAATTTTTGTAATTATATTATGTTATATGCTGATGATGCCAGTGCCTATAATCCGGCGAAAATTTCAAATAAATTATTTAGTATTGAAAGAATTCGTATTATCTGATGTTTTAAATTAGTTTATACATATATATATATATATATATATATATATATATATATATATATATATATATATATATATATATATATATATATATATATATATATATATATATATATATTAGTAGTAGAAAATCACTTAACAAAATTTTTTTCCATATAACACTGTGTTTCATCAACAAAAGAAACATTTACTTTTTAAAGTTGTTTAAATATATATATATACATATATATATATATATATATATATATATATATATATATATATATATATATATATATATATATATATATATATATATATATACAAGAAAAAAATTAATTAATTTGTAAATTTAAAGCAGTAACTCGTCATTTAACAAATTTTATTAAAAAAAAAAGAAGCTTACCTGAGCATCAATGGTAAATAAGAATTTTTTGAAAATTTCAACATGTTTACTCAAATTTTTATTGAAGTTTTTTTGTCTTAAGTTTTACAAAATGCTAAAAAATCTATTCAGAAAAAACGCAAGAAATAAAATAAGATATAAGATAAGAGATAAAAAAGAAAAGATAATTTCAAAGAGTTTAAATTTCATAAACCTTGAGTCATAGCCACCAGCTAAATAAAATTATTCTTCCTAATCATGCATCATGGACTTTTAAAAAATATCAATATCAATTTGTTCCTTATGACTATTTTCAATATTATTGCGAGTAACTAGTTTTTTTTTGTTGTTGCTGGAACTAGAATAAGTTATGAAAATAAGAAGTTAAATGCAATAAAGATTAAACAAGGTCTTTGTTGTTAAACAATAGGTCTTTTTATTTTTTGTCTGGAGAAGAAAGTTGTATTTGAGACAATTTTGTTTAAGTTTTTAAAAATTAAACTGAAACATTTATTAAAAGTTGTCCACAACTTGTGAATTGAAAATCTTAGCTGTCAATTTATGATAAATGAATGACTTTTTTATTATTTTATGAGGCTTGTGCAAACAGTCTACTTTTACTCAAGCATAGAAGTGTAAGTTTTTTTTTGTTCTAAAAAGCTAAGGGCTTGGTTTTTTTCTTAAATATATATTTTATTAAATAAGTATTTTTTTTTTTTATAAAGACTCAAACAATTTAAAAGTTTTCTTTTATTTGGTAATTGTTAAATTAATTCTATTATTCTCTTTATCATACCATTTGATTTACTCTTATTGTTTATCAAACAATTTTAGTAATTGTTTTTCAATTACTTTTTATGAAGTTGAAATATAAAATATAAAAAATCGATAAAAAAATTTCATTTAAAGAAACATTTTCTTTTTAATAAAACACAGCAGTCGTGTATTTTTTATTTTTTTATTTAGACATGTTTATTGTGTTTAGAACTATTTTCTTAAGATTTTTCATTAATCTTTATATTTTTTAAATTAGGAACAAATTTATTAATTAATGTAATAAATGAGAATTCTCTAATTAAAGCTTCTGGCTTTATGAAATAAAACTGCATTGCAAAGTTTAAAAATAATGCATTAGACTTAAGCAACGCAAAAGTATATAGCAGTATTCTTCTAAAAAAACTGAAATTTTTATAGCTAATGGAGCAAAAGAGTCTGTCTACTTATTCCTTGTTAATTTTACTTACCTATCTAAAATAAGCTTATTAAAAATGATGGCTTTTCTGTTCATAAATTGATATTTATCTAACTCACTTAACGAAGTACACCAACGAGAAGGTAATCTATAGGACTTAGCACTCCATTTGATGTTTGTCATTTTGTCTAAGGTTAGTCCGCTATTTCTTGATTCTTTCCTTCGTTTGATAAGCAGTTTATACACAGTATATATATATATATATATATATATAAGGGGAAGAATATATATATATATATATATATATATATATATATATATATATATATATATATATATATATATATATATATATATATATATATATATACATAAATATATATATATATATATATATATATATATATATATATATATATATATATATATATATATATATATATATATATATATATATATATATATATATATATATATATATATATATATATACTGTGTATAACGTTTTATGATTTTTGATAGTTTTTCTAATTTTCGAATTTTTAAACGTAAAAGGATTAACTGCGAAACTTTACTTGTCCAGGGAATTTATTTATGTATATATATATATATATATATATATATATATATATATATATATATATATATATATATATATATATATATATATATATATATATATATATATATATGTATATATACAAAAATTAATATATCATTAACAAATTAAAACATAAAACTTATATTTTAAAGCGATACATTTTTTTAATTTATTTTTTGTATCGGAATAAAAGCTTCCATTTCGGAAATTCTTAAAAAGAAAGGATTTTTATTTTAAAACAAGAAGTTTTTTTTTATGACTCTTTAGTTATGATTATTATGGAGCTTGCATTTTAAGTGTAAACTTAGCCAAGTGTTTGGCTTTGTTTGCTTTTAATACCAATGAGTTCATAATTGTGAATGAAAATAAACTTCTTTTTTAAAAATTAATAAATGCGTTAAAGTTAACTTTTTTGACTACTTTAACTTTACTTTATTTAAAAAATTAAAGCTTTATTCAAACGATTGAAGCTTTTTGCAAATAATTAATGCTTTATTGGAAAAATTAAAGATTCATTTTTATGTATAAACGGTACCGAGAGAACCTTTTGATCAAACGTTTCTGCAAATTTTATTTGCAGAAACGTTTATAAGATCTTCTTGATAACTTAAAAAAATTAAGTTTATATATATATATATATATATATATATATATATATATATATATATATATATATATATATATATATATATATATATATATGTATATATATATATATATATATATATATATATATATATATATATATATATATATATATATATATATATATATATATATATATATATATATATATATATATATATATATATATATATATATATATATATATATAGGGGAAGTTGGGGAACAGTGGATCGGATTTTTTTATTTTTTAAATTTAGCAAAATTAAAAATATGTAATTTATTTTTGTCAAGGCGAAATAGTTGAGATATATGTCCTTCATGATAAGAAATCACCGATGCCAAAATATTTATTATCTAACAGCTCGCAGAAAGGTTTGAAGTGAGTTGTGTTTCGTGATTCACTGTGCCCCAGTAATGGGGCACAGTGAATAAATAAACACAGCAGTGAATTAATGATATCGAATAGGGACATACCCAAATAACTTTGAGGCTGAGAGAGTAAAGACACTGTACACTATACTTTTGGCATACTTTTATTAATTAGATTAGTATAAATTTGAAATAATAAATATTTTGAACATTTAGAATAAAAAAAAAGAATTTTATTGATAACAAAACTTAATAAAGTATTAAAAAATTAAAAACTTATTCAAGTATTAATATCTAAAAATTGAAACTAATAAATTCATTTTCATGTAGTTTGTTTGTTAAAAATGCATAGTGAATCAACCTATTCACTGTACCCCGATTCACTGTGCCACGCCATAACAAATTAAGTTTAAGTCTAATTTCTTAGGACATGTTGTTAAAGGTAAATTGTTAAAGGAAAAGCTACACTACTAAAACGAAGTATAAATATCAATAATCCGAATGAAAAACTTCAATTTATAAAATTATTTCAACCATGATCTCCATAACAAACATAAAGAAGGTAAGAAAATTTACTTTAGTTAGCTAAAAACAAAAATTGCCTACCAAAAACCGGTAGTCAAAAATTATGTGGTAACAACTATGAATAAACATTGCTGATACATGAGCACATAAAATGATTACATTATCAAGATGAACAAAATTCTAATCTTTGAGAAAATGCTTCTTATTCACTGTGCCCCTCGATCCACTGTACCCCAACTTCCTCAATATATAATATATATACATATATATTGTTTTTAAAAATGATTTCTAGAAAATAAATTTTATTATGAAATTATTTTGGATCAAAACAATTCGAATGTTTTATATGTACTAATTTATCAGATTTTATGTGAGAGTAATCATACTATTTAGTTATTAGGTTAAAAAATCAATAACGAGAACTAATAGTAATAAATGTGTCTGTAGCCACACTGAAGGTAGAAAGAAAACGTAATTAAAATGTTGTTTGCTATCAAATTTTGAATTCAAAATTAAACAAAGTATATGGAGCAAGAGCAATTTGATTAAGTTTAGCCGATGTTTTAAATACCTTTGGTACCTATTACAGCCAAAGCCGCCATAATCTAAAATACTCTTAAATATATAGATGACCATGGTTCCCACTTGTGTTGGAAACACACGATGAGAAATTTTTAGCTTTTTTAAAATAACTTAGGTCTAGAGGCCACATGTTACAAGGCCAAGGTCAAAACCAAGGCAAATAGTTACAAAACTGTAAATAGCACGTGCTGTGACAATAAAACCACATTTTTCAATAATAGACCTTATGCGCAGAATTCAACGAAGTCAGTAAGAAAATTTATACTTTTTTTAAGGACAAGGCCAAAACAATCAAGACCAAGGCCAAAATAATCAAGACCTAAGCCAAAATTTTCAAGGCCAAAACCATGGCCAAACCCTTTTTGGCTTTAAGGCAAGGCCAAGGTCAAGGTCAAAGAATAACAACTCTGGTTTGATTGAGTCAAAAAACCATTGTTTCTATTAGCATTTAATAACAGTTAGAATCTAAGATAAAAATTATAATAAAAAATGAAATTAAAAATGCTTTTAATAGCCATTTTTTTTATTTTTTATGTTGAACAAAATAGTTATAAAAGCCATATTGTAACTTTATTTTCATGACAATTTTCATCTTAGGTTCTAAATGTTATTAAATATCATGAGAAATATTAGAAACCATTACTTTTGACACAATCAAACAGTATTTACTTTCAGTTAAGTTACGTAACTAATGTTTTCGCTTTAACGTTTTTAGATATAAAACTAACAATATTGCAAACGTAATCTGCGAGCGCACAAGTCACATATGAGGCGCAATATAAGATAAAGTACCAAGTCCATGAAATGGAGCTATTGACACAGCTGCATAGAGTTAGAAATAAACTACAAAATAAAACAAAAACCAGCTTGATAGGATCATTATCATTATCAGAACTTTGAATAGAAGCGCTTTAGAAATTAAATTATTGAGAAAAAACATTTTGAAAGTATGACACTTTAAAATTGTGTAACTATCACATATTAATGAAGTTAATGTTTATTTTGAATTTTTTCTTATATTACATATTAGAAATGAAATGAAAACCTTTTACAATAAATATTTTTCAAGATTATCAACAAAAAGTAGACTTTTACTTTTACATAGTGTCAATATGAAAAGGTACAAAGTCTACGATAATTAAGTTAATGAATACTTTAAATTGTTCATACATTTATGTTTGTTATCAATTACAAACCAATTACAATAAACATTTTTTCAAGATTTTTAACTGAAACTGAAAAAAACAGTGTCAATATGAAAAGGTACCAAGTCTACTGTCTTTGATTAGTAACATTACTGACATCAACATTATATAAGATAATTACAAATGAACTTAGTTATAGAAAATTACAATGTTCTTGCAAACTTAAGGTCTGTTCTACAACAGTATTAGCCACAAATTTAAACAAAAAAACTAAACTTAATTATAAAAGATTTTGTAAATATAAAAATCCAAAAAAATTGGTATTGGTAATCTGCGCGTCTTTGCGGGCAAACAGGTAAACCTTTTACAACTTTGTTGATATGTCTCATCTGCTTGCAATAAGAACAGGATGCCTACTTCCACTTTGACGGTGGTAATCCAGTAGCTAAGGAGGATTCCAGTGGATCAGCAATTGTTTGAGGATTCATTTTGTCGGATGCACGATGATTCGTTTTGATGGATGCAGTTGCCGCTCGAGTTACTTTTGCAACTGTAGCAACCAGAGAAACTTTGTTGTGAACCATGGCTGCCACATATAGGGCGGCACCATTAACTTCCTTTGCTTTGTTAGATCTGACTTGTGCAAAAGTGATCCTTTCACAGAGGGGTTTTGGACATATCGAGTCTCTTCCTCGTTCTGGCGCAAGTACTTGAATATTGTCAAACAAATACCCTTGTCTTTCGAGTGAAACTGGAAATGGTGGGATGATGTCAGGAATATCAATGCGCTTGATGTCCTCGATTCGCCATATATTAAAAATCACATTCAGACTCTTAGAATTCATCTTACAAGTAACTATTCTTGGTTTTGAATAATCAAAAGCAAACGAGTGCCATTGTTTAATGTTTGGAATAAGATAGTTATGTTGAGTACCAGCTGCCTCATTTACTATGCCAAAGATGTCCACCTTGAATGGAGTTAAGAAAAGTATGACACCGGGCTGGTCTGGCAAATTTGGTAAAAACACATGTTGCGCGTAATCAAACGAGGTATGTGCACTTGTATTTTCTTTTACTTTTTCAATGCATTGGTGGTATGCTAAACGTTCAATCTAAACTAAGTTTAAATGCGTAACCATTTCATCGAACCGAGATTGTTTGATGTCGTTATCTAGATTGGCCAGATCTGACAGTTTTATTTCTTTGACAGAAAATGCATAGATCTGTTCTCGGTTTTTGAATAATTACATTTGTCAAGGCATCTCTCTAAATACTTTTGAAGCTGTCTATTTGAAGACCTTGTATTCCTGCCAATTGACTGAAGCCACGTATTTGTCATGAATATCCTTTTTTGTTTCTCATAAAGGAAGCAGCAGTAACCTGTGGTCTCGTATGCCTGCTGTTTTTCCGGGCAAAACGAGAGCATTGTTTTAGGTATTTTGCTGTTGTCTCATTCTTAATTACTTAAGAATGAGACAACAGCAGTAGCATCGTTTTTATTGCAAGCGTGGAACGGAGATTAGCCAGTATTCCCATGCATAGCGGGAACTATGCCGGAGGCTATCACTCTTTTCCGAAGTAAACGCAATCGTTTCCTACCGATGCCATGCAGAAAAAGACAAGATTGCATGCAAATGGAGTTTCCACGAAAACGATAGTCCATTAATGTTTTAGAACGCAAAGCGTAATTGCTTTCGAGAATGTTTAATGTCATTAAGTGTTTGTCACGGCGCAGAAGAGCACTGAGTTAAGCCACTATCAAGTCATTAAATCTGTTCTGATGCTTGACAATAATATCGATTTCAAAGCATTGTAATCTTTATTCACGTATTTCATTTATGTCCAAACGAGTCAACTTCCTTTGTTATTGTCACCTTTGTGACACCCGCATCCTTTTTGCAGAAGATTCATAATTTTTCCATCCTCATTGACAGTAAGCTGCGAATACAAAGATGGTAGAATTTTTGTGTTATCAACGACTACATCGGGCTGATGAGCACAAACTGAAGTTTCAACAATTGTTGTTTCAACAATCAACGTTTCAGCAGTTGGAGTTTCTTCAAGTGACATTGGCTCGAGTTCATCAGCTGACGTTTCAGCAATCACCGTTTCAGCAATCGCCTTTTGGACTATCGACGTTTTAGTAGTTGGAGCTCCCAGAAAACACGGGGACGTACAATGAACCTTCAGACTAAACGTCTCCGACGCGTTCTAAACTGATTCTAGATTACACGCTCAAAGACGCCCTATCAGGACGTACTAAAGACGTCGTAAAAAGACTTGAATAAGACTTTCCGTTTAAGTGCATATATACAAAATTGGTCCTGGAAACACGTCATTTAAATGTTCAAAGTACATTCTGAACGTCTTTTGAACGTTCAAAAGACATTTGTTACGCAATGAGCGTCATAAATAATCACAGAATTTGTAGGGTTTTGGGGACAAAAATTTAACATTCGAAAAATGTAACAGAAACGGCAACCAGTGTGCCTTATTATATAAAACAAATAAAACACAAATTAAAAAATATATACAAGATTAAAACATATTTTAAATTACAAATCTAAAAAATATCATAAAAACTGGGATTGTGGTTTAATTTTTCATGGTCACCAACGCCTTTTCTATCCGGCGCTCTTTTCAAGATATCTCCAACGCAATTTCCTATTTTATTCTTGGCATACTTGGGCATGGTCTCTGCAAAATACAGAAAAAAAAAAAATATATATATATATATATATATATATAAAAGATTAAAGAATATAACATGAAGAATATAATAAAGATTCAATCAAGTTTGCTCATACAAATGTAAAGGCTAACTTAAGTATTATTATTATGTATTATGTTATTATATTTTAACAAAAAAAAGATGTATTATTATGCATAATATAATAGTTTGATCTAAACCGTAAAACCAATAAATCCATTAATCTTAAAATTAAATAAACCTAACCTTATCATTCAAAGATTATATTTAAGGAACTGCAAACTTTTGAGTTTTTCCCACAATTTATATACATCAATTAATTTTATAGACAGATTTTCAAAATTAAAAAAAAATCTAACTTTATCATTAAAAGATCATAATCAACCTTATCATTTTAAGATCATATTTAAGGATCTGCAAATTATTGAGTTTCTCCCACATTCTATATACTGATATCTACTATCTAATCAAATGTAAGATTTATCGAAAGTTTTTTTGTTCTAAAAAAAAGGCAATTGACAAAAAAAGGAGTTTACTAATTTCTGTTGATGCGCAACAATTAGTAGTTCAGTTTTTCATCATTTTTTCAAAATCAATTTACTCGGATTTTGTAAGTTTTGTAAATGGGCTCCTCATATACCAACAATATATATATATATATATATATATATATATATATATATATATATATATATATATATATATATATATATATATATATATATATATACATATATATATTACTTGTTGGTTTGATCTGTGTTTTATTATTAAAAGGCACACTTCTGAATGTCTTTTGAACGTTCCACGCCGACCAAAAAAAAAAATTTGGGTTTTTTGTACGTGCAGTGTTTGCTGGGTACTTCAAGTGAAGATATGTCGTCATCATCAGTGGAATCCATGCCACTCTCATCATCATTGCTACCAGAGGAATCAGCATTCCAATTCCCAATGAAATCATGAAAAGAATGAGTTAGTTCTGACGGATGAAGTTTATCGGTACCAAATTTAGCAGCTTTGCTAACTCGTTGTTGGATAATCTTCGATCCATTATTGATTATGTGTGCTAAAACAAAGCTTTAAATTTATTTAAAATACTAAAAATTAAGAGTATGCGACTGTTGTTAGATTTTAATATTACTAACTAATATTACTATACTAGTTTTCGATACGAAAACTAGGTTTTTAGAGCACATAAGATATTTTTTTATGTAAAAAAATAAAAAATTTTAACGCTACTGTAATCGGAATTTACTTTAATCGGAAATGACGTTAATTACCCTTTATTAAATAAACAGTAATAAACGTTATTTCCTTATAAATTTCAATTATTTATAAATTTTATAAGTAAAGGTAAACACTTTGTATCAAACGATCGAGGAGGTTTTTTAAAAAGTTGGTACCTTATAATAAAATTTTTAAAAGTCCTTTTCTCAAACGTCACATGAATTTTTTACTTTATTTTAACAATAATAATAAAAGATAACAATTTAACTGTTAGAAAAGGCAATAAAATCAATTTCAAATTTTTCAAGTGTTTTGCAAATGGGCTCCTCATATATGCTTGTCTGGCTAGGGTTTAAAACTGTAGAAAGTGTCTGGCTAATGAGGATACATCTTATAAATAGTTACCCAAATAACTTGTATAATTTGACGTAGTTTAGCCGGTACTTTAAACACCTTTGGTACCTGTTACCATTCAAAGCTACCATGATCTAAAGTACATAGTTGACCACCGTTTCTACTTGTGTTTAGAGTATGCGCTGAGAAATTATCAGCTTTTATAAAACAACTTAGGCCTGGCAGCCGCAGGCTTTTAGGCTTATAAAATAATTAAAAATTTGTTTAAAATAGCAAAAAACTAATTAACTATTTTAATAATACTTTAATAAAACTTTATTATTTATAAAAATTATTGTATAAAATTGTATCTAATACAAAGTTCTGTCCAAAAAGATAGTTATTATAGATCATTACTTACAAACGAGCAACACGCTAAGCAATCACGCTAAGCAATCACGCTAAGCAATCACGCTAAGCAATCACGCTAAGCAATCACGCTAAGCAATCACGCGTGGTTGCATAGTTTTTTTTTTTTTTTTTTTTTTTTAGATTATTCACCTCCCCAAGGCCCGAGGGGGGCCACTACAGTCGAGGAGGCTACTCATTTTTTTGTGTTTTTATTTTTTTTTTTTTTTTTTTTTTAGTTGTTATTCGTGGTGCAACCCTCTCTCAACTCTTTAACTCCGAAACACGAACCTTGCCGAGCAAGGCCGCTGCGCGGAGAAACTAAGTTGAGCGCGGTACTTCCAGGGACGTGGTGGGAGTCGAACTCCGAACCTCTCGCTTACAAAGCGAGCGCTCTTACCACTACACCACTACCGCATGTTATTAACTAATTGGAAAATATCTTATTTGCTCTATATATATTAAATCATGTGTAATTCAATCATTATTATCTTAGAGTATGGCTATAATATCACTTGCAAAACGTCCACAAGTACAACTTATAATGGAAGTAGTGTTATGGTCAAAACTAAAATTATTTACTTAGTTAACTAAAACAATTGCAACTAAAACTAGTCGACTAAATTTTTAGTTCGACTAAAATTAGTCGACTAACTTATTATTTTATGTAATCATTGAATAAAAAAGCGTTAAATGACCAAACTGTTTTAGTCAACAATTTTTAGTTAACTAAAAAATTATTATTTTAGTTATTGATTCGTAAAACTAAAAAGTTAATAGACCAGGGGCGGATTTTTTGATCTTTGAGACAGCTAACTTCTTGACATGAATCCTAAGATCATAAAAATTTTTGTTAAGTTCTATCATGAATTAGAACAAAATTTATTGACCGATTCATCGTTTAAGACTTATGATCATTAGAAGTTCTTATAAGTCTTAAAGACTTATGATCATAAGTTTAAAATTCCGCTTATTAACCCCCTGAAATAACATTGAATGGTTGTAACTTTTAAAAGAAAGTTTTTTTTTTGATGAAATTTAACATCTGTCAATTAACTTTAGATTTCGTTTAATGTAACAAAAAAAAAACATTTCGAAAAATTCCTTTTAGGAACCATGCCCTAGGGGTAGGGGTGGAGATGGTGGTGGTTAGGGATTGGGTGATCTTCTCTAACATCGCAAAATTGTATTAAAAAAATCATGCACGCGAGCAAGTATATCGAGAAAAGTGAAATTACAAACTGAGTTATTAACTTTATTAACAACTTACTAATATTTCTATTTCAGTTATTAATATTATTAGAATTCAGTTATTACAGTTGCTATTTCAAATTTTATCAATTAGAAATGGCTCTCCGTCGATAATAGTTAAAATTTTATAAAAAACTTTTAATTCAAAGCAACTTGTTGTCTTTTTCGGAAAAAATGAGGTTAAGAATACTTTCTTTTTTTTCCTTGGATAAATTGAACAAACTTCAACTAAAACCACATACCAGATAAGGTTTTGGATTAGGAATGTGCCGAATCTGGTTTTTGGCCGAACACCAAATCCAAACGTTCGACCATGATATTTTGCCGAATACCGAATGTATTCTATTGCTACCGAACGTATTACTATTGTTAATTTTAAATATAAACATTAGTTATTAAACTCGAAGTGAAAACCAGGTCCTATGAGGGAGGGTGGGGGGCAGTTGAAGGCGTTGATGGTTAATGCAGATTTAAAAAAAAAAAGAAAATTTTTTATTTATTTATTATAGAAAAATAATATATTTAAATTTTTTTATATTTATCATCTTTTTTAAGGTTTTGTGTACAAGAAACATCTAAATGCATAAATTGTAGGGCTCAAGGTTATGGCAATGTGCCAAATATGACAGGTAAATATAATGGAGCACAAAATATATTACAAGAACTGTGTCCTACTACTATGTTTTCTCCTTGTGGCTGTCAAATACGCAACTTATGTGGCAATGATGCTGCTGAAAATATTCCAGAAGCCATAACCTATTTTGGAACTATACAAATATACACCTTATTCAGGTGTAGTCTAAAGAGGTGGGAAATGTTATCTAAGCGTATTGGTTGTTCCCTTCACGGCATATCTAGCTTCAGGTGGTTAGATAGAATAGAGAGTGTCAAACCATTTAAGCTCACCTCTAAGAGTAAAGCTGGCTTTGGAAGACTTGCTCCAGCTAAATCTTAATCCAAAAACTAGAAACGAGGTTCGTGGAGCAATTTTTTATATTAGTACCTTTACCTGCATCATAATGTCAGTTGTTTGGCACAGAATATTAATTTCTACTAACATTTGCAACAAAGTCATTTAACCCAGTAATGCGACTTTAGAGATAGAAGTTTTAAATATAAAAAGCTTACTTTCATAATTAGAAGCTATTTGTGATAGTCGGAAAGCAATTTTAAATGAAGCTAATCTTGTTGCTCTCCAAGGTAATAACAGACAGTAATGTTTTCTTTAATGTTAATTTCCAAAGTTATAACATTTGGGCGATCAGGGACATGAAGTAAACAATTCCTTCTTTAAATATTGGAAAAATTGTTAAAATATCTCCTAATTCTACTGACTGAAACCATTACTGCCGCTCTACTAATAGATTCAGGGGTGCAACGAACTGATCCAGGTTTTCTTATAAGAAATGATCTTACCCAATATTCCGTTCGAAGTCCATTTTTAAACTGCGGAGTATCTGAAGATTTTCGAAGTTTTTGCACGTCTGAAGCAGCATTAATTAAATCATCCGTTGTTTTAGAATTGAAATTAAATGACAGTTCAACAGGCCGTTCAACCATTTGTTCATCTTCAAATTAAGCTAACACATTTTTTGCACCAGTTCTCTTCAGACTTTTTCCTTTTAGTCGTTTTTTTAAATGCCAACTAGCTATTCGTTCAATGTCATTTTTTTCAAGACCACCTGCTAGGCACTTCAACATTTGAGAGCTGAATATCAGCAGCCTTAGCGCAGTTTTTTTTTGATTTAATAACAAAATTAATTGTAGCATTATATTACCCTAACAGTGTGCATAATTTTGAATGGTAAGCTTTGATCACACAAAAAATATGCCTCCCACCAAAATGTTAACTTTTAAGAAAAAAAATAATTTTTCTTTTAGTACTCGTCAATTTTCAAGACTTAAATCGCCAATTTTCAAAACGGAAATTTAATTTTAAAATTAGTTTAATTTTTTTGTAAAATCTTTTTTGCATTGCCATTAAATAAAAACATTTGTAAAAAAGTACTATCGCAGATTTATTGTGTCAAAGGTGGATCGTTTCCTAGCCATTAAAGTTCCAATTAATATGGTTTTTGTTAATAATATATTCTTAGTTTGAATAATAACGGGCTTATTGGGTAGTTGGTAAAATGCGAACTGCAAACCGCAAATTGCGAACCGATAAAATGCGAACTTTTTTGCGAACCAAGACATTATATTTTAATGACCGCTACAGTTATGATATTTAAAAAAACATTTGCTCATCAATTTTTTCATTTAAATTAAATTTAATGGAATTTGATATATTTTATATAAATTAGGTTGTATTTCTTTTAAATTAAATATAATTTATGCTTCTGCATGAAGTCGATATAATATATAGAAAAATAGACAATTTAATGGCAAACGGGTAATAAAAAGTATTATATCATTAATAACCAATAGGACCATGGTTCGCGAAAAAGTTTACATTTTTTATTGCACATTCTGACATCATTTTAGTTGCACATTCTAACATCTAATGTAATATCTTTCCTTTTACTCTATGCTATCTTTCTAACTTAACTTCTTCTGACTTTCAGTCTATAATCCTTCGTTCTTTTTAAAATCACTTATTCTTGGTCTGCGAAGCGGTTAATGATGCTCTTTAGTGAGCTCAACTCATCTTTGCGGACCTTAGTAATGTGGCCTCTGAATGGCAATTGGCCGGAGGAGGATAAACCACAATTTCTTTTTTTTTTGTATATATTGAGATAAAGCAACAGTTGTTGCTTCTTTCTCATCGAAAGTAATTATCCATGTTTACATTATAAACCACATAAACTACTTTATTTAATCAAAAAATAGCTTCAAAATCTTTTTTAACTTTTCCGTTAAAATGGCACAAAAAACTAATTTTTTTTACCGCAAAAAACGTATTCATCGTTTACATAATTTTATAGTCGTTTATTAATTGATAAACATTATAACCCCATTGACGAATCAAAAATATTAAAGATAGTTTTTTATTCTTAAATATTCATCATCATTATCAAGGGTAATATCCGTTAGGTGAAGAATAAAATGAAAAACTTTTTTTACAGAGGAAAAATTTAATCTTTGAAATTTAATTATGTAGTTAAAGTTATGTAGACAATAAATGTTTAATTTTTGTTTAAAATGGTTTTGTACAAATTTTTACAGATTTTGTGAGAATGTCAGAACATTTCAAGTATTCTATAGCTTTTTTTTTTCATAAAAAAGTGTATACCGCAAAAAAAACATACCGCAAAAAACAAATCTTTTACCCTATTTATATATTTTTATTTGTGCATTTTTAAAAACATTTCTCATCGTATTGTTTTATAAACAAAAACTTCAAAATAAATTTTGTTTATCATCAAGTTTAAGTGAATGACCACAAAAAATTAAAAATAAAAGCACAACACATCAAAAGACCTACATAAAAGCGCACATAATAGCCTTAAAATTAAATTCCAGTTAAAAATCTTTTTGTCTCGCAAATTAAAAAAAATAACCACGACAGAATAATGTAAATAGAAATCTTCATATCCATTTTTTGATCAATTTTCTTATTCAAAATAATAACCCGTTGGAACAAACAATAGTTGAAATGATTATTGATTAGGTGATTGATTAGATAATTATTGATGATTGATCAACAAAGATAATAAATAATTAGATAAAGTGGTTTTTTAAAGTCATTTGATTTATGTTACTATCTGCATTTAAACAGAATTACAGAGTTAATTTAAAAGGTCGCGATATCTGTGATTAATTGCTCGATATACTAAAAGTGTGGGTATGTCACTTAAATTTTCTCACTTTTTTGTAATTACCTTTTAATTTTATCTAAAGGTCGACTAAAGTACTTTTTTAAATATAACGTTTTTTATGGTATAGTTATACACAGATTTCGTATGATGTTATTGCTTAAAGCGTTAGACTTTAGATCTAATGGTCCCGAGTTTAAACTTTGCTTTATTTGTTAATTGTTGAAGGTGATTACGGATTGATAGTTAAAGATGAATGCAAAATGTTGAAAATGAATTTGGAGTGTTGAAGATGAATACAGAATGTTGAAGATGAATACAGAATAATAGACTTTTTATATTCTCATGACAGTGCTCTGTTATATAACAAATATTTCCTCATAGAAAGAGTGAAAAAAAAAAGCATTATAATTATAAAAAAAAAAGCATGATAAATTATAAAAACTATTTATATGCTTTTATACCTGTTTGTCTCTATATTAAAATGTTTTATTTTCAATTTCAAAATAAAATCATGTATCTTATCTATACATCATCAATTTAACAAAGTATACAAGAGAGTAAATTATTTGTTGCAGATTTGTTGCCAGAAGACAACAATCAGTCTTATCACCGAGCCCAATTTATATCATAGTTTGCTAATCTGTAACTATACAAAAGTATTATTCAAGAAATATACAAAAACGACGATTGAAAAAAGTTTAAAAGCAAAAAATCTTATATACCATCGCAGTCTTATATATAAACTATTCATAACTAAAAAACTACACTTTTATTATATAATTTATTTTATCATTAATAAAGTATTTCAGATGATTTAAATATTTTTTACAAATTTTTAGTTCATTTATTATTTAAAGTTTGACAGCTGCCCTTTAACTAAATCGAGTAGTTTAAAGCAAGAATCTTATTCAATAGATCTTCTAGAAGATATCACATCGTTCTTATTATCTAAAAATATCCTTAACTAGTAACTAAGCAACTAAGTAACTAACTAGTAACTAAGTAAATAGTAATCTCTGTTAATGTAAAATTTAATAGATAAATTTTTTAAATATTAATACTTTCCTTTACAAACTTTATTAAAAAGTAGAACTAATGAACTTCGGGCAAAAAAGTTTTGTTTTTTGAATAAAGAATTAAAATGCGTTTTTAACTTCCTTAAAAAACAAAACTAAAAAGTAAAAGTTATCGTTTTTATTCATATTTGAACATATGGTTGCTCCTTTGAGGTAAACGATCGGGCGTATTTATAAGTTTCATAAAATTTTTGCGATTAAGTCTCAATCCAGAAAAAGTCCTAAATGAGTTAATTTTTACTACCTTTTATCAAATAACAATTGAATTGATATTTACCACCTTTTATCGTATAACAAATAAGTTAATTTTTACCACCCTTTATCATATAACAAATTTATTTGACGTAAAAACCTTTCTAAATAAACCAAAGGTTTTCTAAACATTTTATTTTTCATAGAAGAATATTTTATATTAACTATTTTATCTTCTAGTACTTATATTTAACCAACTGCTTTTTTTTAACTCCGTAATTTATTTAGAATATGCCTTTCAATTATATTGATTAGTTTTGCAACAATAAAAGTTACATAAGTTTAAATAGTTAAAAAAAAAAAAGACTAAAATCTATAGATGGTAGAAAATGTGTCAAATATCGGTAGAGCCAACGGTGCGGTAAAATCGACAGATTTTGGATTGAAAACATGGTAAATTCGAAATCTCGGTAAAGCACAAACCCTAGTTTTAAAAATTAACAAAAAATTGATTTTTATGTCAAGTAACTAGAACAAGGTATGCTTGGGTTTAGTAGCCAAAATCATTCAACCAAATAGGAAAAAGAAATTTTGTTATAATTTTTTGAACTATTTCTTTAGTTTGTTGTATTTGAGCTATTGATTTTGGTTTCTAGCAGGAACTTTTTTTAAAACTATTAAAAACTTAGTTGAGTTAAAACTATTGCTTTATTTTGTTGTAGTTGGGTTATTGAATTTGTTTCTAGCATGAGTTTTTTTGAGTTCAAACTATTCGTTTTATTTTGATGAGTTCAAGTTATTGATTTAGATGAATTCAAACTATTGATTTTGTTAGTTGAGATAAAACTATTGATTTCTTTTTTAGACTTCAAACTATTGCTTTTGTTAGTAGAGTTTAAACTATTGCTTTTTCTTTGAAAAATGTTTTTTTTCTCTAAAATTAATTTTATTTTCAAATCTTTTATACTTAAATAGTATTAATTTTCCTGTAGTTCTGGACAGACATTGGTGTGATCAATGGCATTAGTTTTTATGATCGTATTATTATCGTTCTTATGTGGATTTTCTGTGATATTAAACGTTACCGTAGTCTTAACCATACTAGCAAAGGGAAACTCTAAAAACATTCGAGATGTTATTTTAATGAGTCTTGCAATATGTGATGGCGTACAGTGCACTTTAGGCTATCCGGCCGAACTGTTTGGTTATGCTAATTACAAAAATCCATCACTTACCGAAAAGTTTTGCAAACCAAGTGGTTTTATTGTAATGTATCTTGCCTTAACTGCTATTGCACATTTGGTTTGTTTATGTATATATCGATATTTAACTATTGTACACCCACTAAAACTACAGGCATTTCTCACAAAATCGAATTGGAGTGCATATTGTTGTATTACCTTTTGCTGGATTTATGGTTTGTTTTGGTCATTAAGTCCTCTACTTGGCTGGAATGAAATAGTTCGAGAAAAACAGGATACATACAGGTGCTCAATTAATTTATATCCGGATAATGAGACAAAAAGTAGCTATTTATACGCTCTGGCAATATTTTGTTACCTTATTCCTCTGATAATTATTATTTACTGTAGTTTAAAAGTCCACTTAGAACTTCGCAACATGTTGAAAATGTGCAAACAGATTTCTGGTGTTGAAGCAAATATTACAAAAGTTACATATCGAATAGAAAAACAAGATTTTATATCTGTGAGTTTTATAATAGCTTCATTTTTTGCTGTTTGGACTCCATATGCCGTATGCGTTTTTTATTTGACAATTGGAAAAAATCTACCTCCTAGTTTTTTAACTTACTGTGCTTTGTTTGCTAAGTCATCAACAATCCTTAACCCTATCATTTATTGTCTCATGTATAAAAAATTTCGCCAAACAATACAAAGTAAATTTTGGAAATTCTTCAATAATCCAACAGTTGCACCAATTGCTTAAAAAGAAGCTCTGAAGTTTAGATACCTCAACATTGAGAGCTAATAAAAAGTTGTAAATAAATTTATTTGTACAATATATATATATATATATATATATATATATATATATATATATATATATATATGTATATATATATATATATATATATCTATATATATATATATATACATACTTTTATTGTTTAACTATTTTTTAAATAGTTATACATTTACTGCGTTTTTTTTTAAACCTAATAGTTAATAATGTTGTTATTACTATTAGTAATAATATTAAAGAGAAGAAAACAAAAAAGAAAAAGATAATTCTAATAATAGTAATAACGCAAATAACAACAATTATAGTAATAATAATAACAATAATGATAACAATAATAATATTAAAAATAATAATAGAAATAGACTTATTTTAGGCTTTAGGTAAGTTAGAAACTAAAAATACAAATGAAAAACAAAGCTTTTATCAACAACGTTTTTTTTCTGTTGTAAAAACATAAGCAAAAATAATATTTGACATAAGATATTCATATCAGTAATTATTTTGTGGTAAAAGACAAGAGTGTTAAATAACTAGTTTCCAAAAACATTGT
Organism: Hydra vulgaris; assembly: GCF_038396675.1. Classification (NCBI taxonomy): domain Eukaryota; kingdom Metazoa; phylum Cnidaria; class Hydrozoa; order Anthoathecata; family Hydridae; genus Hydra; species Hydra vulgaris. The sequence continues at coordinate 22,108,468 of NC_088931.1, forward strand.
TACTCCAACATCTATGTTACTCCAACAACTATGTTACTCCAACAACTATGTTACTCCAACAACTATGTTACTCCAACAACTATGTTACTCCAACAACATTGTTACTCCAACAACTATGTTACTCCAACAACATTGTTACTCCAACAACATTGTTACTCCAACAACTATGTTATTCCAACAACTATGTTACTCCAACAACATTGTTACTCCAACAACATTGTTACTCCAACAACTATGTTACTAAAAAAGTAAGTGTAAGTAAAATAAGTGGTGTATATAATAAAATGTTAAATGAAGTAACTCTTCTTAAAAATGTTAAATGAAGTAACTCTTCTAAAAAATGTTATATGAAGTAACTCTTCTAAAAAATGTTGAATGAAGTAACTCTTCTAAAAAATGCTAAATAAAGTAACTCTTCTAAAAAATGTTAAATGAAGTAACTCTTCTAAATGTTAAATGAAGTAGCTCTTCTAAAAAATGTTAAATGAAGTAACTCTTCTAGAAAATATTAAATGAAGTAACTCTTCTAGAAATAAACTTTCTAAATCATCTTGATGAGTGATTGGAACAGCTACATTATTTAAAATTCATTTGAAGTTAAACAGCTACATAATCTATTGAGTGTTTTTAAGATTGTGCTATAAAATCAAATAAGTTATGATATATGTTAAATACTTTTAAACGTTTTAGTATTGTAATACTAAACTTAAAAGTTAGCTGGATAAGTTTTTAACAACTGTTCGAGCAATACCAAAAAGCTGCAAAAATTACGATTTAGGTAAAATAATAATTTTTTTAATATCTCGATACTAGGTACAAGTATCAAAGTTTTCTTTTCAACTTTTTTGAACCTTATCTTTTGCTTCACCATTTAGCTATAGGTTTGTTACGTTACTAAAAAGCTTTCTTTTTGGCAAGGAATTTATTATATCTCTCCAAGATTTTATTTTGTGCTGTAGTATTTTTGCTGGATTTAAAAATAAATAACTTTATTTTAAATAAAGGAATGTAAAATACCTTTTTGTAAATCCGGCAAAAACAATACCAATCTAATCTTGACATTAGTTTATTCAATTCTAATATCAATTTATTAATTGTCTTTCCGAAAAACGCAACGTTAAAAAATAAATGTAAACTAATTCTCAATATCAGTGATCTAAAATATTTTTGTATTTTTTACCAAGGTTTGGTTTCTTAAATAAAAAATTAGGTCCTCAATTTCTAAGATATTTTAGGACTTTCAGATTTTGGTGGGGGAGGGGGGGAATTCCTCGCCCACTCCCTTCCATCTTTCCCCCTGGATCCGGCACTAATCAATATACATTTTTTATCAATTTTAAAATTTTTTATCCTTTATTGATTCCTTATGACGTTTTAAAACAATACCCTTGGATATATTTAAAAAAAAGTTGAATGTAGTTGTTTAATTTTAAATTATGATATTTACGCGGTATTTAAATGAAACTATTGTTATTACATAGAATTTTGCTTAAAAAATGACGTCATTTTTAGTTAATTCTTCTTTCAACTGTATCAAACCTCTTTGGAACATGCCATACCATTTTGTAAAACTTTGTTTTACGTCATCCTAGAAATTCTCTCTCTCATTATTTAGTTTATAATCATATTAATATTAAATTAATTAGTATGATTAATTAGTTTATAATCAATTTAATTAAAGCTATAGTTATAAATGTTTTTCTTTATTTCATTTACTCTAAGGTGCCAACCAAACGGAGTTTATAATAAACAGGGGAATTTGAGTTTTTTTTGATAATATTAATAAATTTTAATTTTTGAATATAATTTTCTCTTTTGTTCCAAAGAAAAAATATTTATAAGCAAAATGGAAAATTCATAAGCAAAAAGAAAAAAGTCTAAAGAATCTTATATTTTTGTCATCAAAACCGTGCTTTAATCAAGTATAATATACATTAATCGATCCAAAACCATTTTCGCAAAACAAGCAAAAAACAGCAATAAATATACACTATACATACTACTTTCTTCATTTCAATGCTGATTTATTACTACTAATACTAATATATTAATAATAATAATAAAAGTCTTATAATAGCTGTAAGTAGAGTATTTTATTTGCTAATCACGTGACTTTCATAAAATACCATCTCTTCATGTAGCTAACACTTGGTTTTCATTATCCATTCAAAATACTACCTCTTTATGGATTTTAACTATCCATTAATTTCAAAGCAGCTTTATATGTTGATAAAATGACAAATAATTTTTTTTTATAAATAAATAGTTTTCAACAACAACAAAATTAAAATTCGTGTAATTCAAATTTTTTTATTTGTTAAATAATATTTTAATTTTTTGTTTTTTTGTCTTTTTTGTCTTTTTTTGTTTAATATCAACCAGTTATAGAACTGGTTGAATTGAACTGGTAGAACTGATAAATTTTCTTGGTTTAGAAGGTTCACGAAGTTTACGCTGTTTGTAGCAATCAATCATATAACTTTCGCAAACAGAGTTTTTTTTTACTTTTTCATATATAAATTAATATCCTAAATAAAATTTAGATAATATTGTAAATAAAGTAAACTTTTAAATAATATTGTAAATAAAATAGTATTGCAAAAGCTTTAAGAATAAATCAAACGTTTTAAGCATTTGATTTAAAAATTTGATTTGAAGCGAAAAAACAAAGACGTTAATTTTGGGAGATTTGTTCATCTAAGTTTTCTATTCCTATCCATTCCATTTTTAAATAGCGAAATGAGTTCAAAAGGTGAAAACGTTAACGATTTCACCTTTTGAAACCCGAACATTTCAATGCTGATTTATTACTACTAATACTTGCTCTTTCTTAACTTTTTCTCAAATTAATATCATTATTCTATTTCCAACTCTCGCTATTGTAAATATTGCTATTTTTTAATATTGTTATTATTATTATTGTTGTTATTGTTGTTATTATTACTATTAATATTATTGTTATCATTACTATTATTATTGTTATTATTATTATTATTAATAGAATTGTTATCTTTATCGTTTGTATTATTATTATTTTGATTATTATTACCAATAACTGGAGTTTTTATTATTATTACCTATTATTTTTACCGATACTTATATTACTACATTATTTACAATGTTATTACTGTATCTATGTTATTACTGTATCATACGAACACAGGCGAACAGAAAAACGTCAATCAGTCCGAACATCTCTAATTATTTAAAATATTATTACTGTATATTATTATAATCTACTTCTCTTTTATTGCTATATTTCAATTAGTTATATAAAAATCTTTTATTCTAGATGTACAAAAGTAATTTAAATTTTGTCCTAAATTATCAAACTTCTTACTTAATTATTATTCCAAAAGTTTTTTTTTTTGTTTTTTTTTGTTTTTGTTTTTTTAGTTTGGTGTTTTAGTTTCTTATTATGGTGTTTACTTAAAATTAGTACTTGTACTATATGTAAATATTCCATGAAATGTAAAATCTATTTCAGAATACATTTTATTTGATTTAATATTTCGTTTTCAGAAATTGCGTAGTGTAATTTACGGTGATTGGCTAAGAACAAAAAAAAATCCCAATCTTTGCCTCACCTACCCTAACTGTAAGAATAACAAGTCAGTAAAAAATTTTTCTTATCTGATACTATTCTATTTAATTTATTTTGTGTTCAAAAGTTATAACCATGTAAAATTTACAACCTCATTATATTGAGAGAAATAGAAACTTTATGTATGCCTAAATATAATCTTAAAAGAACTCCGAAAAAGAAACTGAATTGATGGATAAAAGTACACCATCAACAATATAGAGGTTGAGTGGATTGTTCAAAGCCATATGTAAATGCTTAGGATTTATTTTCTGAAGTCTAGCCTGAACAACTTTAACTTTTCTTTTCATTTAATTGACCTCGACCGTCATAGTTAGATTTTTTTTTTTTTTGCCTGTTTAAAAACGCATCCGTAAGCCATTTATTAATGATATTATTTACTGCGTGTTTTCCTTAGAAATTATTCGCGGCAAATATGTAACTAGTCGCATAACTGTAGTCATTTAATTTCATTTTTTTTTCATTTTATTTAATATTTCATTTTTTCTAAAATAATAGAACAGTATTTTGTCTTTTTTTTTTACCAAAGAAAGGTTATTGGCTTATTCTTAGTGTTGTTACTCAAACAGTGGTCCTTGGTCAAATTGTAGTCCTTGGTTCTTTTATTCTGTATTCTTTTTATAAGCTTGTTAAGATGTTTTATTGAGAAAAATTGTTGTGGCATTTGATTAGACTTACAAATTAATCCATCTGTCTCTACTCCAGCATTCAAATAATGACAAGCAGAAATATTTGTAGTTTCTGGGTATTTTGGGGGTTTCTTGTCAGGCAGCAACTTAGTGCCACAACTTTTCACTTTTCTCACTCTCCTTACAAATTTTTAGAAAAGAAGAAAGTTACAGTTTTCGAACGCTTCGCATTTGTTTTTTTAAAAACAATGCATTTTATTTAACTTAAATAAATGAAATGCTTTTTTTTTTCATGTTACTAATGCAAAAGTAATAGCACAGTAATAAAATAAATTATTAACAAAATAAACTGTGAATTGCCGAAAATAAAAAACGATTTATAGTTAATAAATAAATAATCTTGAAAGATGTTATCTTAACACAAACAATATATTCACATATAATTTAAAAATAAGATTAAATATTTAAAAATATTTCTCCATATGATATCAATAGTTCAATGGTTTCTCATTTGCGTTTGTAGCAGATGTTATTTTTCTAAAATTTGCGTCTCATAATTAATTTCAGGTTTGTAAAACTTTTATTTGTTGTTGCATAAAAAAAGTATTTTTTATTTTCTTTTCAGTTTGCATAATGGTGTTAATACCATAATTGAAATGATGGATCTTTTTTTTTATTACTAGTAATATAAAATACTTTTATTAAATGTAAGTAATAAGAAACTTTTGTTAATAAAAAATTAAATGAAAAATAGTTCTTTAAATTTCAAAAACTTTTAACTAGGGTATGTGTGTGGATGTGTGGGAGGCGGGACTCTAAAAAGTATATGCATAGCAATGATTGCTGAACCTATTGTATTTATAATCATGGGATAATTTTTTTTGAATTTGAACTGTTTAACAAGCATTTTATATATATATATATATATATATATATATATATATATATATATATATATATATATATATATATATATATATATATATATATATATATATATATATATATATATATATATATATATATATATATATATATATATATATATATATATATATATATATATATATATATATTGAACGGAAGATTTTATAGAAGAAAAAAGAAGGTTTTTATAAAAGTTTTGAAAAAAAATTAAAAGGAAAAAGTATAGACAAGTTAAAGTAAATTAAAGAAAGTAAAAGAAAGAAAAATAATAATAAAAATGCAAGTAACATTAAAAATTGGAAACCAAAAGAAAACAAGTAAACAAAAAAAAAAGAGAATTCAAAACAAGTAAACAAAAAATAAAAATAAAAAAATAAATAAACTGAAAGAAAAAATGTAAGAATCGAATAATATTCAAAAAAGAACTTTTAAAAAATGAAAACGGACAAGAAAAAAAAAAGATTTTTTTTAAGTTTTAATTGTTTTTTACAGTATCTTATATTGAAATATATTTTTGTACATTGTTTATAATGTTGTGTACTTTTATTCTTTGTTTAGTTTTGTTATGTATTTTTGTGCTTTATTTATATTGCCTTGTGCGATGTTTATATGTGCGATGTTTATATTCTCATGTATTTTTATTATATTATCGTATATGTCATTATAATGTCATATTCTTGTGTGCATAAGTTTAGTTTTTTTGTATATTATAAATTATTTTTTTACAATAAATGTTTGTATAATGTGGTAGGCTGTTACGTTTTGTCAGTATATACTGTTTGTAACTTCCCCTGCCTGCACTTATATATTAAATTGTTGTTTGAAAATTAATATTGACTTTTTAATATTATATAATGACTTTATTATTGTAATAATTGTTGCTTAATTTATTAATATTATTCCTATTATTATTCCTAATATTATTATCATTCCTATTGGTATTTAAAAATTATTTTTTCTATTTGCTTTTTACTTACTTGGTTTTTATTAAGTTTTTTTTTTTGTGTGCTTTTTTGTTTGAGTTTTGTTATTATTATTTGTTATTTGTATTATATCATATTATTATATTACTTATATAGTTTTAATTTTGGTTATAATCTTATAAATATTAATTAATCATTGTCAGTTTCTTTACGATAACTGCTTTTTATCTCACAGTAGGTTGTTACTTTATGTCAGTTTTTAACTGTTTGTAACTTTTCTTATTTGTGTATATAATATTCAGTTTTTGTTTTGAAATCTATTAATGATCACATTAATTATCATTATTTTTATTCTTATCATTATCTTCTTATCATTTGTTATTTTTATCGTTATTATTGTTTTTATCATTATTATTATTATTTTTTTTTTTTAGGTGTCGCTCTATTGACTAGTGTTTAAGCATATGAGTGACACCTAACCTTATTTATGTGAGTTTATTAATATTATTGTAAATTTCCATATTTTATGGTGAAATGAATGTATGTATGTAAGCAATTCAATCGAAGTTAGAAGTCTATATATATATATATATATATATATATATATATATATATATATATATATATATATATATATATATATATATATATATATATATATATATATATATATATCGATGCAAATTTTATCATTCTTTCAAAAAAAATATTTTGCATAGAATACTACTATTACCTTAATTTAAATCTTTTTTTTTGGTTTTTTAAATTTCCTTGTTATCAAAAAAAATTTGAAACAATATTGGCAAAATTTTTATTATAAAATTATGTATTTTTATTTGAAAAAATAAAAGGGTCAGTCGGAAAAAAAAGATATTCCTGAAGTATACTACTGTGAATTTTTAATTTAAACTTCCCGCCTTATTCGAATTGTCTAATCTTTTTTATTTTTAAGTTGGTAGGAATGTCATTAACATTTGCGCCAAATTACATGTCAAACTCATAATTATTTTTTTTTGTTTACGCTTGTTTCTGAAGTACCAAAAGTGCATTCGGCGATTTTCACGATGTCTAATTTTGTTGAGCAAAGAAGTGCTATTAAATTTTGTTTGCGGAATGATATTTCTGCTGCTGAAACGTATCGAATGTTGCAAAAGGCCTTCGGTGAAGAGACTATGTCTCAAAAAAAATGTTTACAAGTGGTACAAAGACTTCAAAGAAGACCGAGAACGTGTTGATAACTTGGAACGCTCCGGACGACCATCGACTTCGATTGATGATCGCCACATCAACAAAATCAAAGAAATGGTGCTTGCAAATTGTCGGTTAACCATTCGAGACCTTGTTGACATGGTTGAAATATCATTTGGGTCGGTGCAAGCGATTTTGAAGGATCATTTGGGCCTCAGAAGACTCAAATCACGTTTGGTGCCGAAATTTCTCAATTTCTTTGAAAAAGAGCGTCGCGTTAAAACGTGTGAAGCAATGCTTTCTGACTATCAAGACGTCTACAAACAAATTAATACTGGCGATGAGACTTGGGTCTACGCATACGACCCTGAAACAACCGACCAATCGAGTGAATACCGTGAAAAAGGCGAGCCGAGACCGAAGCAACCACGTCTAAGTCGCTCAAAAATCAAGGTCATGTTGACTGTTTTCATTGATTATTGTGGTGTCGTGCACTACGAATTCCTTCCAACTGGCCAAACTGTCAACAAGGAATATTATTTAAGCGTTATGCGACGTTTGCGTGAAGCTATTCGCAAAAAGAGACCGGAATTATGGGCCAATAATTCTTGGATTTTGCACCACGATAATGCGCCTTCGCACATAGCACTGGTTCTTCGTGAGTTTTTCGCCAAAAACTCTACCCATGTTGCTCCACAACCACCGTATTCGCCCAACTTAGCACCGTGTGACTTCTGGCTGTTCCCAAAGCTCAAGCGACCACTCCGGGGAAATCGTTTTGAGTCCATTGAAGAGATCCAACGTGAATCGGCACGCGCATTGAAGGCTATCCCTACCGAGGACTTTTCGGCATGCTTCGAAGACTGGAAAAAACGTTGGCAAAAGTGCATTGGGGCCGGGGGGGGATTATTTTGAGGGGGACGATACAGATTTGGAAGAATAAATAAAGATTTTTCATTTTATAAAAAAATTCACCTTACTTTTTGATCACAGTAGTATATTTGAGGTGGTTTTTAATTTGATGTAATTATTTCAAAGAGCTTTTTATTTTTTTTGTTTTGTTTTAATTTTGTTCTTTGTTTTTATGAATGAACATTTTTTTTATCTTTATGCTTGTTTTATTTAGTAAGCTTTTTCAGACTATAAATTGTTTTAAATTACCTGCTGGTATTTTTATCAATAGAATCAAAGATATTTTACTTGATCGCTTAACTAGTTAATTCAATTCGTAACGACTCACCGTTTGTTTTACTAAATATTATGTAGAAGTCATTATGTAAAATAGAATTAATAGTTTCGAGAACAAAAATACTTACACCATCACTAACGTGGGTTTAACGAGGTTGGTGAATTGTGCATAATTAGTTCATTATTAGAATTTTTGATTGATTTTCAGTCAGGTTTCCGTTAGAAAAAATAATTTGAAATCACGATTTAGTTCACAAAATAAGGAAAGTTAGCCGAATTGCGGTCTGCATATAAAAAATTTGATTTAATTTTGATGGGACGCCTATTTTTTCTTGGGACATTTTTTCAACAAAAAGAGAATTTAGATTTTTACAAGAATATTTAAAGAAATGTTTTGTAATTTATTTTATAAAATTAATTTTACGAAATATGTTTGACCAGATTCTTTAATTTAAGTTGGTCACAATTACAATCAATAAAAAAATAATAAAAAGCAAAAAGTTCTCTCTGGTCGGATTAACAAAAAAAAAAAAAAAAAAAATAGGTGGTAAAAACCAATAACATAAGCAAACAATTGAAATAAAAATAAATTTATCTATTATATAATATTTAAATGAGGAAATGAACATATAGATAATCAACTTCATTTTGTTTTATCGATTTTCTTTTAGCTTTGTTAGCTTTTCATCGCACAACTTCCTTATCGTTCATCATAAAAAAATAAAAAAGTTACCACCCGGTTTAAAATAAAAAACTCTATTAAACCGTGATTTAAAAAGAACAACAACAGTTCTTTAAAATTTCTGCAGTGCGAAACCACAATATAAAAACTAAAAACTAGCTGTGCGAAAGACCTGTGCGAAACGAGTCGTGGTAAGTTTATAATTTTCCAACAAAAATTCTTTTAATCTGATCATCGTGTTTTAATCAGTTAAAAATTCTTTTTAACTGATCACAGTACTATGTCATACTGATTTTTTCTAAATTGATAATTAATGTAATACTATAACTAATTATTTCAAAAGTTCGACGCTCATTCAATAACACGATGAAACATTTTGAACATTCAATCAAATCCAAAACTTATTTATAAATAGGTAAACAGTCAGAAGATCAATCAATTAATTTGAATACTAATGGTACAGTATCAAATAATCAGATCAAGATTGCAAATATTCTAAGCGACTAGTTTCACAGTGCCTTTGTAAACGAAAGAAATATTTTTTTAGAAATAGCAGATAAACTAATAAGTCACACACTTGATCTAAATGACAATTTCATTGACTACAAAGATATTCTAAATTGTCTTAAAAAGCTAAATACTCACAAAGCGTGTGGTGTGGATAACTTAATCCTATTTCATTAAAGCATTGTGCAAAATCAGTGGCATTACTACTTTTGTTAATCTACAAATCATTTTGCAACACAAGTAACTTGCCTCTACAGTGGTACACAGCAAATGTGACTCCAATATTCAAAAAAGCATGTAAAATAAACGCATCAAACTACAAACTTGTATCAATCACATCAATAACATGTAATGTATTTAAAGGAGCTATAAGAAATGAAATGAAAACTTTTTGACAGCCATAATTACAAAATGTCAACATGTTTTCATAAAACAGAGACCGTGTACAGCAAAACTTTTAGAAACTCCTTTGATCTCTTTGATTTCTGTATGAATCACACCATCCTAAATAAATCATTAACTTATTATTATAAACAATTTTATGCTCATAACTACCATTATAATATTAGTTATTATTACTTTTTCATTGTAAATATTGTAAACATTCTTGTTATTACTATTACTATAATTTGTATTAGTTTTTTTATCTTATATTATAATAATATATTTTTATTATTATTGTTATTATTATTATTGTTATTATTGCTATTATTATTATCAAAACTATTGTAAAAATAATTTACGGAAGAGAAAAAAAATAGCTTGTCGAAATTAACTTGCCATGTAGTGCTAATTTTAGTATGTAAGTATGTTTTTATTCTACGAAAAAATCTCTCTAAATTAAATTCAAAAGTCTAATTTACATCAGTTTATCACTAACATCAAAAACAATTATTCGAAGACGAAAATTAGAATTGAAAATAAAACAAGAGCTATTTTAAGTATATCTACATCCTGACATGTCTGTTGAACAAAACTCAAGGGCATGTGGTATCGGAAAGTTTGACATAAATTTATGTCATTTAAATATTTATTCACAAAAAAAGGGTTTTATTAACTTTTGCTCAGAACTTTCGATTGAGAAACAGAGTTTGATTGTCAGGGGAACTTATAATTTAATCAAAAGTATTAGTTTAATTTGTTTTCACCACAAATCACCGCTGTTGTTTTAAAACACGCATTTGCTGCGCTATTGTTTAAATCCTTTTGGTAAGACCAATCATTGCTCAGTTAAAGGGTTGAGATGTATTGTAATCCTGAATCTAGATACTGTAGACTGTGTTTCAAAGTTAACAAATAAAGCCATTTGTTGAGATAAAAAATTGTGTTTGAATTGTCACAAAACTTATTCAACCACAAACTTAAGTGAAAAAATTGACGATATTGATGACATAGATGATATATTATGTTTAAGTGACACTATTAATACTTGATTTTTTGAGTCACGTTTGTAGTCTTTTTTTTTTTTTTTTTTTGTTCTTTATTACAATATTTAACACAATATTTACAAACATATCAATAAGAAAAATTACATGCAAAGAATTCTTTAAAAATAAATAAATAAAAATAAAGAATAAAGATAAAGAACGCGGGAACTCAAAGAAGACCACACAGGTCTTGTCACCGAGAACCGCTGTTGAAGAACTTTGAACTTAGTAAATATAAATAAAATAAATAAATACAAATTTTAAACTTTTCCTTTCGTGATACAAATTATTTACAAATATTACGAATTAAAATAAAAATTAAAGTAAACAAATAAATAATAAATGACTACTGTACAAATAATGTCAGTGCAACTTTTAACAAAATTCAAATAATGATGTTTAAATATAGTTTCTCACATAAACTTTAAATCAATATTGCATAAAAGTAAAATATAAATGAGTGATGACAAAACTAGGTACAATTAAAAGTATATAAAAATATTTTCAATTGAGACTTTTTTTAGTTTTCTTTTGAACATATAATAATTCCATTCATGAGAAAAATCAAAATTTTTTAAAATTATTTGGTTCCATAAAAAAGCTCCACGAAAAGAAATGCAAAATTTACCAAAGTTTGTTTGAAATTTTGGTTGTTTAATAAAATTATCATTTCTTAAAGAATATTTATTTTTTTCTTTTAAAGAATATAAATCAAAAAAGGAAGCTGGAGATGAGTTGGTTTTACATTTAAAGATAAAACAAAGAACATTATAAACATTTACTTGATATATATTAAAAGCATTAATATATATCAAGTAAATGTTTAAAAAACATGTTATCAAAAACATGTTAAATAAAAGTGGCCTTGAGTGAGTAAAACGATTTTTGAAATTTATAAGACGTGCAATATGCTTCTGCTGACAATAAAGTGGATTTAATTTACTTTTATGGGTATTACCCCATGCAATATTAGCATAATTAATATGACAGTGTATAAAAGAGTAATATAGTTGAGTTAATGAATGTTTGTTTAAAACACTTCTTGCTTTATATAAAACTCCAATACTTTTTGCAATTTTATCGGATAAATGTCCGATGTGATTCTTCCATGATAGATTTTCATCTACAATGATATCTAAGAAATTTGTGAGAATTACTATTTTTATTTGAATATTATCAATATGAAGAAGAGGCATATTACTTTGAAGTAAATGTTTCTTAAATTGTGGATGACAGAAAATCCATTTAGTTTTATTAATGTTGAGTGAAAGTTTATTAGACTTGAACCAGTCTGATATTTTTGATAGTTCAATGTTCATATCATAAAAAAGTTTATTGATGTTATTATTAGATAGGAATAGGTTTGTATCATCAGCAAACATTATAGTTGTTAATTTTGAGACTTCATGGAGATTTTTAACATAAATCAGAAATAATAAGGGCCCTAATATAGATCCCTGTGGAACAGTGTAATATAGATCCCTGTGGATCCCTGTGGAGTCTTGTGATACACACTCACTCAACCTTCAGTATTTTAATGACACTAGCTATATTTCTTATTTTTTAAACAATGTTTAAAAAAGTGCTTTAAAAATAACACACACACATACAGAACTAAATAAGCAAACACTAGATGTTTACTTGTAACACTATTAATTTTTTCAAAGCTTATGTTTGTAGGTCTGCTTTAAAAAAAAATAAAGATTTATGTAAGTATTTAGTCTATATTATATTATTTAGTTGTTTGTATCAGAGGTCGGCAACCTGCTGCTAGCTAGCCAAATTTGATGTTAAATTGCGGCTCTCCAGCTCCATGCACAAATAATATTATAATATTGAAAACAAGATGTTAGACACTCTTTAAAACCTGGAAAATATTTATGAATTGTAAATTTTGGCTCTTCCGTCTTAAAAGATTGACAACTTTTGGTTTATAAAAGTTATCAAATGCATTGTTTTGTTATACTAGAAATAGTTTGCTTTTAATGTGAAATTGAATTAAGTATAAAGTTAAAGTATAGAGGATTAGCCCATTCACGGATTGTGACTCTGCACTGTACATAACTTATGATAAATATTTAATATTATCTAGGACTAGGGCTGTCGACGGGTACATGGGTATCCGCCCGTTGCTTACAAAAGATTTGCAATTATTAATCGTAATATAACAACTTAAAAAAATAAACTTGTTATGTGAATAAAGATCTTGAAGATCTTATCAAAATTTCAATAGTTACGATTTCATTATCATAGTAAGAAGTTCGGAAAAAATCAAGGATTATTCTCCTCCATCAAAGTTATAATGTTTCTCTTTGATCTTTTAAAGTTCCAAAACTGGAACGGTTTTTTTTTATTATTGACATAATATTGAGTTGTTCTTCAATAGGTTGCATGAATTTAATTTTTTACATTCTATCATGCACTGGAAGAAGTTTAAACAACGAGTGAAGCATGTTGCAATCACTTTTACTTCGATTCACTTTTTGATCGTGCAAACCTTTGTAATTTTAAATGCTTACATATTAATTAAATAATTAATTATTTTTATTTTTTTGTTTTTCTCAATGAGGGATGATTAATAACTGTTGAAATAATTTCATAAGCGAGGGGGCTCTGAAAGTTTGACAAGTTTTTGACAAGGAGGAGGAAGGAGGGAGGTTATAAACCACCAAAAGTTTGTTGACGTAATTAATGGACTGCCCCTTAAAAATGAAATAATTATCGAATCAAACTACAAAAAAATTTTAAAACTGAACTGTGTCACAAAACTTATTTGCAGTTATGCGCCACCTTAAGTTTTGCGCTTCACATTTTGCTGATTTGTTTATTTTTCTGAAATAACTCAACCAAATATTAAAAATAAATCTTTTGAGTATCAAAATATTTTGTTTTTTTGTAGAACAGGCTTTGTTTTTAATGCAATATGATAAATTCTTATGTTTAATTCAAAATTGTAAAAATTTAAAAAATCTATATATTGACCTAATTTTTTCGTTAATAGCAAAAATCTCTCCAATATGATATTTATTGTTTCTAGAAGTGTAAAACAAGCTCTTTCGAATGATGCAATTAAAAAAACAAAAAATTTTGCCTACATTATGTTTTAAGGCTTCAAATACATGTTATTTTAGGGTATTTTACTTTTGTCGCCATATTGGTTTCAGAATAACTCACCATGGGTATTTTTAAAAGAGCTGATTTTTTATCTACATCATTATATTAGTAGGTAGAACCTTCAGAAAAAATACTGAAAAACTTTTTACTCTGAAGATATAACCGTACAAAAAAAAAAAAAATTTATGATGTTGAATTTGTGACGCAATTTGTTAAAAACCAGAAACTAAATTCTAGGCATGATATGAAAGTTGTATTAAATAATTTACAATCTATACCTTCGGTTTTCTAAGAATCAAAGTTTTTAAAATTCATTAACCTTTCATTGAAAAAATCGGAGTCGAAGAACTTTTAGTTTTGAGGACCTTCTTTTTTTATTTGGAAGCAGTTGGTACTTTTTAAGTATTGACCCCTCATTTTATTGGTAGAATTGTCTTTGTATTTAATTGAGTACGCCAAATTAGTTTAAAGAGATTTAAATATCATAGAATATTGGTCAAAAAATAGTTATTCAAACCGAATGGAAGTAAATGTGTAGTTATGTAATATGAATAAAACAGCATAGAGTTTGATTACACAGTAAACGTGTCAAAAATTATTAATTCGACACATGAACATGAACTTGGTGTAAATTTTGATACACCGCTAAAATAGTAACATAGTACATACAAAACACAAGTAACATGTTCATCAAAAGCTAATGCATTAATGGGAATGATAAAAAACACGTTTGTCCATTTTGATAGCATCTTTTCAAGCAATTAAGCATAACTTTTATTAGACCTATGATTGAATTTGAATTGAATCACCAAACTATAAGTGTGACATTGATAATAGAAAGGGTGCAACACAGAATGAAAAGGATGGCAAAGAACTTTAGAAGCCTGCAGTACGAAGACCGTTTACAGATACATGGTTTAACAACATTAAACATGTTAAAAGATCATTCTCAAAATCATGCAGAGGTCACAATGAAAAATACTGCATGAATAAGAATGAGATAATAGTTTAAGAGATATTAAACCGTGATCAGAAGCACCTAAGGGTGAGTGTGGAAAAACTGAGCACTAACTAGGATCAGAAACAAGACATAAGTTGAGTAGGGAAGGCAAATGATTCGGAACAAACCAAGACATGAATTCATTATAACCAGAGCAGCAAATTTATGGAATTGGTTGCCATTGAAAGTTTTCAGTTCAAGAAATGTAAACAATTTCTACTAATAAAAATCATATAATATTTCATCCTAGCTTCTATATAATTTTAAATTATTAAGTCTTTATAACTAATCAAGTCATTTCTTAAAATATGGTATTAGTACCATAGCTTACCATCACTTCAAAAAGAAGGATTAGTACTTTAGATTACCATCACTCAGAAAAATATTTTCATTAGCATAATAGTTTTTAATTTTAAAAAGAAACGCAGTTTTTTTTTGCAGTAATTGTTATGAGTTAAAAATACTTAAAACTTAATAGCTTTTGCATTAAAAATAGCGTTTACTAGCTGTATTTGTAGCAAAATAGTTTTATTGGGTAATTTAAAAAAATATCTGTTGCCTTAGTTTGTAAATATTTTATAAACAAACAGCAAATAGAAAGTGATAATTCTAAATTTTAAGTATGTAAATACACCTTGCATTGGCAACATTTTTTATGGAATAAAATTACGCTGCTATCATATCTTCTTAGATATAACTATATTCTAAAACTGTAATAAAAATGCTTTTTTTTTACCGAATCTCAAAAAAATTAAACTTAAAAAATAAAATTTGTAAAGGTAATTTTTTTTCTCAAAGCTGTTAACTTTATTTTAAGTTATGAGTTTAATATTAGTAAAATAAACAGCGAGTTGTTACGAATTGAAATCCCCAAATTAAAAAACTGACTAAATAAAATATCTTTAATTATATTTATAAAAAAGCCAGCTGGTAATTTAAAAAAGTCGAGATAAATAAATAAAATAGAAAAAAATAGAGACAGCAAATAGTATTATTTCTTTAAAGAGGTTTAATTTTATAATATTTCTTATTCAATATTTTGCATCCAAAAAAATATAGGGGAGAATGGGGCACCGTTATACATGGGGCACTATGAAATTAATGTAACTGTGGAGGCATCTTAAGAGTTGTGACAACCATTGTCATATGTTGAAACAGTTACAACTAGAGCTTTGTTTTGACAAAAAAATAATATCATTTGATATTATTAGGTCTGCGAGGGTTGGTTTTTTTAATGACAAAGTAATTTATTAGTTTTTAAAGTTAGTAAGTTTTAAGGCATCTAATTCAATCTGTCTTTCTGTAAATAACATTATTTTGTAAACTACAACCGAAAGGCTGTTTACTTCACTAAACAAAATTATTGAAAAACAAACTGATTGTATTGGGTAAATTTGTACAGCGTTTACAGGGCCCCTAAAACTGTAAAATAGTACTCCATTGTGTTATAAACAATTCTACAAATAATTTCCTTTAACAATTACAGCTAATTTTTAAGAGAATAATTTAAATATAATATTAGGAGATCCAATGTCGATACAAAGCCATTATTTATTGACGCTTAAGAATAACAAAGGTAACAATGAATATCACTAACAAAAATCGATTCATGTTTTATAAATATATTTCAACAGAATAAATTTTTCAAATTCAATATATTAAAAGACGTAAAAGGCTACGGAAATAAAAAACGTAACAAGAAAATAGCATAATAAATTACACAACTAATTTTCACATAAACTATTATAGCTTTAGTAATTTCGTTTTAGATTCTTTACTATTGCAGGGAGTGGTAAGTAGTGCATAATTCTTTAGCAAAATATTAGGATATATTCTGCATTGTTTTGTTTTACTTCATTGTTTTGTGATTTTAAATTTATATTCAGCTGCTATGAGCTGAAACTGAGTAATACAAAATGTTCACTGAGTAACACAAAATGTTAGTAACATAAATGATAAAAGGGTTAGTAGCACCTTAAAAAAATAAAAACCAAAATATTGACCACTAGACAAGAGTATCAGAAGGAAATTCGTCCGCTTGTGTCTAGGCATTTCAGATAACTTCCATATTTTTTATAATAGTTTGTAGTGTCATCATGAATTTTTATTGCGCATTTTTGCTCATAGCCAGCTATGTAAACTGCAGTCACTAATGTAGTTTTATTAACTGAGCTTTTAAGATCATGTATATTATCCAGCAGTTTTTTTTCATCAGAAAAAATATCTCTTTAGCATATGTCGCAAGTATGACCATTGATACCATTTACAGGTCTGCCAAGTTGTAAAACCAATTTAATATGTTTGTTTTTTCTAACATTTTTGTTAGAAAAAAAAAACATTACCGTTAAAGAAATGTTACAACCTACATAAATTTACAAATAAAATTAAAGGCCGAAGCAAGAAGAAGACTTTATTTTCGTGTTATCGCCGAACACCGTGTTACAATATATTTTTTTACAAAATTTTTTCCAAGAGGATAAAGTATAAATTTAGAAATAATATAAATGTTTACAAAAGTATTAACATTAAAACAAGATCATCTTAATTAATAGGTAATACCTAAAATTAAATTAAATAAAATAAAGAAAAAAACAAAAAAACAAAAACAAAAAAAAACAGTAAAAGAAGGAAAAAGAAAGAACTAAAAAGTTAAAAAAAATATTGCGATTAATGATAATGGTTCATGTCAGTAATTATTTAGTTTAGTTTTTGAACTTACATGGTCATTGAATTTAAGATTAACTTAAAGTAATTACATTGCTTTTTGTTGATGTAGTGTTTTAGATGATTTTATTTTATTAATCTACCTTAAAAGAAACAAGATAAATCAACATCTGTGTGTAATAAACACCGCTTTGATTTGATTTTAAATTGATTAAGCGAAATATTCTTCTTCGGTCTGGCCCATACCAACAGGGGGAGGGGGGGCAGCAGGGACATTTGCCCCCCAATAATTTTTCAAATAAATAATTTTTAAAAAATTGACTGAAAAAATGACTTAAACATAGCTAAAAAAAAAAAGGACGTTTTAATCTAGTACTGCCCCCCCCCCCCCCTCAATATAGTTTTTGTTCGTACGGGCCTGTCGGCAACAATAATTGGAAAACTTTTCCACAAAAATGGCCCGCGATTTTGAATTGAATAAGAACTCAGTTTTGAATAAGATTTTCGTACAACAAAGTTGTTTTTGGAAAATATTGTAGAATACTTATGGTGTATTTCTTAAAAATAAGTTTTAAAATTTTTTGGAGACTGTCCACATTTTGTTTTATATATTGTAAGACAAGATGAATTTAAGTTTGAGAATATTTAAAGCGCCAAGTCCACATAAAAGAGATTCACAAGGTACAGCTTTACCAGTTCCAAATACAATTCTAGCAGCAGATTTTGCTTGCTGCACAATTTTCTTAACTAAGTATGATTAGTACTTGCCCATAATATATTGCCGTAAGTTAAATAACTATGTATAAAATAAAAACAAAAATTTTTAAGGACCCAAAATTTAAAAATAGCTTTGCTCGATAGATCATACCAATGTTTTTTGAGATTTTTTTTGAATGGAGATGATAGATTTTTTTTCAATGCTGTTTCAATGATAGATTTTCATCAAAATTCACTCATAAAAAATTAACGGAAATTAATGTCAGTTTTATTAATTTAGAGATTTTTTTTGATTTGCTTGGTTTGTGATTTTTTGAACATTTAAAGAAAGTTTGTTGCACATAAACCAATCATTTACTTTATTTAGTTTTTCATTGGCTACTTTAAAAAATGCTTCAATATTTTTATGGGAATAAAAAAGTTTAGAGTCATCTGCAAATAAAATAAAATTTAATAAGTTTGATGTTGAAGATAAATTATTAATTTATAGTAAGAAAAGTAATGGTCTTAATATAGAACCCGGTGGAACTCCAAAGGGTTCTATTTTAGGTTAAAGTATTTTTTGTATAAGTTAAAGTATTTTTTGTTGTTTCTATATTATCACATTGTGCGTATATTTTCTGTTCAACAAGTAATTTTCAAACTAGTGTAATTATGAATTCTTTATTCCGTAATGTTTCATTCTTTTAATTAGAATGGAATAACTTATGGAGTCTAAAGCTTTAGACAGATCTATGAAAACTTCTAATGTAAAACCCTTCTTTAAAGGTATTAGATAAATGGTTAATCAACTCTATTATTGCTTAAACGGTTAAATGTTTTTTTTTGAAACCAAGTTGCTTACTGTATAACGTATCATTTTCAATTAAATAATACAGTCTATTGTATATTATATGTTCAAGCAATTTAGAAAAACAAGATAAGACAGAAATAGGCCTGTAGCTTGAGGGGTCTAACTTTTCTCCAGCCTAGTTCCTACTAGATCAATTAAGCCACGGCATGTATGCGCTATTGCGTTGCTATTATCTAGCTTATGCTGTTTTACTCGTTTACCGTAGGTTTCATAAAATCTAACAGTTTAGCGATATCTTGTAGCAGCTGTAACTGTTGATTACCAACTAAGTGGATTTCTCCACATAATTTATTTCTAAACCGAATGTCAGCACCAGATGCTTTGGCATTAAAAACATTCCAAAAAGAAATGATGTTTCAATAAATACAGCAGTACCTTCTAATACTTATTTTCAATCTCTGGGTGCGTTTTTATGGCAGTTACTGTTCCTTCCTATATTTTGTATCCTACTGTTTCTTTGCAAGAACAGAGAAATAAAACATTACAAATTCTCTCTATTAGTTTCGGATAAACTGATTCAGTTGTAAGTTTAGGGAGTTTAAAAAGGCTATTGCACTCAGATTTGTATAAAGTTTTCAAATCACTCCACTTAGACAAAGCCAATTCTCGATTGTGCAAAAATTGAAGGTTGTTATTATTTTCTGAAAACCAATTGTTTTCGTATAGATTTTAAGAGATCCACATAATCATATAATAAATATATACCTGATGTTGTTAACTTTGATTTACTATCAACTGTTTTAAACATTTCAAAAAATCAGATTTACGAGGTTACCATCAGTCTCTTACTATTATTAATATTATTTATTGTATCAAAAATTTGTTGACATTGAGCAAACAGAAATTCAGAGGAAAGATTTGCAACAGGTTGAGCTCTACATATAAATTCTGGACTTCCAAAAAGACATTTAATCATAAATGATAAAATTGAATTAGCTAACTTTTCATGGTTGTTTACTGCATGACCAAACAAAGCACCTCTTTAGTAATGTAATGAAAATTTGACATAAACCCCACTAATTAAAAGTATGGAAGTTCTTTTCAATGGATCTGAATTCATAAAAATACTGTTTATGAAATTTAGATCCTCTATTGAGCTTATTTTTGAAGTCAATTGTGTTAAATCCCGTATGCTTGGCAACTTGTACTTAATACACAAGCATTCGTATAAACTTTGTCGCATAGCAAAATATTTATATCTCCATATAATACCTGGAATATATAAAACTTCATCTACATTTTGGCATATTTTGACTGATGCAAACTTTTTTTTAAAAACAAACGGTTTCAAATAAAGGTGTTTTTGTTTTTATTAATTTTAATTTCTTTACAGTTAAAGATGAAATATTACAAATTGTGTCGTTGTGGTAAGTTACAAATGAATGATCATCAAAAATTTCTGAAAGAAATAATGGAACACCAAGTTTGTACATTTTTGATTGTATGTGTAAACTATATTTATTAAGCAGTAAAACAATAGCATTGTTATTAACACGTAACAAAGATTGACTATCGTCAAATAAAAGTTCATCCTTGTTTAAAGAAAGAAAGATTTGAATCCACAGACTATTCTTTTATGTGCTTTTGTTTAGTACCACTTCGCTCTGATTTCTTTTGCATTTGTTCTATATTGCTCTCCTTTATCTCAAGACGGCACTCTTTTCGATGTTATTTCTGATCAAATTGACCGAGCTCTTTCTCTTTATTCTTCAGCCAATGTCTTTGTTTTTGGTGTATTTAATGCTCATCACACTAAATGGCTTGGTTCTAATGTCAGAGAATCTGCAGTTGTTAAGGCCCATCACTTTTACAACTCGCTTTCCAGACAATTCGATTCATTTACCTTCTCTACTCAACTTGATTCCGATTCAAGTCAGTGATCAGTTTCTCCACACTCACCCTTAGGTGCTTCTGATTACGGTTTGATCCCTTAAGACTATTATCTCATTCTTCTTCATCACCAGAACTCCACTATAATCGTACCTCTTACAACTAATTTCAAGCTAGCTGAGACTTTTTCCGTGATTTTCTTTGTGATGACTCTTGGGTAGAAATCTTTTGTTTTCCTGCTGACAAATGTGCTTCTTGTATAACTTCTTGGATTTAGACTGGTATAAAATATTTTTCCCTCTCGAAGATTCCAAATCAAATCTCAATCTTCTCAATAGTTTTCCTCTCATTATGCTGCTGAAATCTCCAACCGTAACCATTACTTCCATATCTCTCGTCAAAAAATTTTCCAGAAAACAAACGTCTGCTTAATATAGCTAGAAACCACTGTAAATATATTTTATCAATTGCGAAAGCCCACTATTATCAGGTCACAAAATTTCTTATTTTATCTCAAAAATTAGGCTCCAGAGACCTCTGGAGAATTTTTACAGTGTCTATAATAAGGGCAAATCTGTTGTTCCACCTCTCTTGCATGGGTCAGATTTTGATAACTCACCAAGAGTCACCTAAGGCCGAACTCTTTTCTAAGAACTTTTCATCAATTTCATCTCTCGATTCCACTCATCACATTCTACCAGATATAGCTGACAAAAATTTTGATCCATTGCTTGACATTCTTATTACTCCAGCTTCTGTATCTAAAGTGATTTCCTGCTGAGACTCTTCTACAGCTTGTGGTTCTAAAAAAGTACCTGTTGTAGTTTTGCAGAAGTGTTCTCCGGATCTGCTGTCTATACTTTCAAAACTATTTAACAAGTGCTTATCAGAGTCTTGTTTTCCAGTCTTCTGGAAAGTGGCATCCCTATTTTTAAAAAATCTGAAGAGCAATCTGACTCATCTAACTACAGTCCCATTAGTCTTCTTCCTATCATAAGCAAGGTTTTTGACTCTTTAATTAACAAACATTTAATCTCTCATCTTAAATCTAATAACTTACTTTTTAGGACAAAGAATAGAACGTTTACACGGTTCTATTCTTTGCCCTATACTTTTTTTAATTTACATTAATGATGTCTTTAAGAAATTCTTATATCCAAGGTGGAATTGTTCGCTAATAATACTACCATTTATTCTTGTCTTGATAAAAAGCCAACACTCTCTGATTGCTTAAAGGGGGCATTTGAGCTTGAAAAGAATCTCACTGCTGCTACAGCACAGCGCTTGCAGTGGCTGGTGAACTTTAACTCAAATAAAACTCAATTTGTTTCTGCTAATCGTTATTGCAATAATTTAGATCTTTCTATAATTATGAACGGTTATGTCCTCAAAGAGTTATCTGCCTTTCATTATTAATCAAATAAAATCGCATTAAAAAGCTCTGAGATCATTATTAATCAAACAAAATCGCATTAAAAAGCTCTGAGAAAAGAACTATTGGAATGGTCACTCTTTTCAAAGCTATGTAATTTGATTCAGGTTTTACTTAGTATGGGAAAAAAAAAACTGAAAACAAAAGTTACCTAAAAAATAATGTTGTTATTGATTAAGTTACTTGAAAAAAATAAAAACCAAATTAAATTAAATTATAATTTGCTCTTATCTATAAAACCAAACAAGGCGGCAACATATTCTTGGCATGAACTAAAGAGAAATCTAAAAAAACTAATGCATAGTGATGCAAAAAATTTGTGGAAAAAACTTAATAGTGACTGTCATAAAAATGACTTCAGCAAGCTGGAAAAGTTGTTTTTCAGTATGTTGAAAATCTTTTCCAGTTTCTTGAAGTTAATTTTTTGCCAAACAATATTAGATTTTTTTCACAAATCCATTGAGCCATTATCCATTAGTTTTTATATTTCTTTTTAGTTCATCCCATAAAGGTTTAATAAGAGAGAAATCTGCTGATTAGAGATACCAAGTTATCCTATTCAATGTTTGATCATTCTCTAACTCTCTCAAATAATTCCTACAAAGTTTTAAAGAATGCTTTGGTTTTTGAAAAATGAATAGTTCTTAAATAATTCGACTACCCAAAGGTATGGCATGACTTTTTAAAATTTCCAAATAAACTTCTTTTGTCGTTATTCCCTCTGTTTTTAAAATATCACCTTTGTTTTCCCACCAAAATAGCCCCAAACCATAATACTACTCCCTTCATGTTTCAAAGTTGACAATGATCACTGTTTTATCGTCCGTTCACAAACTTTTATTTGGAAAAACGATCTTCTCTTGTTACCAGAGATTGAAACTTCGACTCCAAAGAACCCATTTCCAGTCATCGATGGTCATTTAATTGTGTAGTTGTGCCCATACCAGTTTTCTTTTTTAGTTTTGGTGCCAAAAAAATAAATAAAAAAATAAATAAATAAATAAATGGTTTCTTAGCAACTATTCTGCCACAAAGTTCTGCTTTCATCAATCGCCTTTTCGCCGTTATCTCAGATTCTAGAGCTTCTCAAGAACAACTCAAAGTATGGGTTTTGTAAGTTTCCGGGTTTATTCTGGAGTAGTTAGTTCACTGTTTCTTTTACTAATGCTATTCTTTTGTTTTCGATAGAAATTGTAATTCTACAACGAACCGATCGTTTTCTATTGATCACATTTCCAGTTTTTTTCTTCTTTTTTATAATAATAAAGTTTAAATCTTGAATGTTTTTTCTATTTGAATTTTTTTTTATTCACAATGTGAATATTGCAGATCGCTTTTTACACACAGTTCTCATTTTCTAGAAATTTATCACTTAAAAATATCAAAAGTCTAAATAAATGATTAAACTATAAGCAGTGGCGGATCCAGCATTTTTTGATCTTTGAGATAGCTAACTTCCAGACATGGAGCTAACTCCAAACATTTATATGTTTATACTTATGTCAAGTAATGAGAGTTTGCAAAGAATTGCGATGATTGGAAGCTGGGAACAAAAACGCCCTTAAAATTTTTGCTACACCTGCCCCAAACGTGAGAGCAACAAGTTGATAAAATATTTTTTGTATTATTCTCAATTAGACTTATATTCATCGAAAATTTTTAAATTTCATAGTATTATCTCTCAGCGTTCAAAAATTATGATCATATGAAAATTACAACCCCCTCAAATTGAGGGGGGTTTAAACTTTATATGATCATAATTTTTGAACGCTTAGAGATAATACTATGAAATTTTCGATGAATATAAGTCAATTTGAGAATAATACAAAAAATATTTTATCAACTTGTTGCTCTCACGTTTGGGGCAGGTGTAGCAAAAATTTTAAGGGCGTTTTTGTTCCCAGCCTCCAATCATCGCAATTTTTTGCAACTCTCATTATTTGACATAAGTATAAACATATAAATGTTTGGCTTAGCTCCATGTCTGGAATTTAGCTATCTCAAAGATCAAAAAATGCTGGATCCGCCACTGATAAGTGCGAGACTAACTACCGAAATTCACACCAAGAAAAGATAAAGAATTTTTTTTTTAAATAAAGTATACATTATACAACCTTCACATAAACATCAGACTTGACCATTCTATGACTAACATAAAAATCGGATGATAGCTACGTATGTGAATAATAGGGGGATAACATTTTTTTATGATTTTAAGTCTTTTTAATATAAAGTTCTAGTAATTTAAAAAAATTTTAAACGCCAAAATGATAAAAATTAGCATCACTTTTAAATTTTATTACAAAAATTTACTTATTTATTCATTGTTGTTTCTGTTATTGGATAAACCATAACTTATTGCACTGATTTACCTTGCTTTTACTTCTGCACAAATGTTGGACTTGCACGTTTGAAACAACAAGTAGGTTTTGCCTACTGGTTAACTGCAGCTAACAAAACTTTATTGCTTGTTCTATCATAATAGTGAATAGAAAACTAGGAATTCATCTAATCTCCAGTAATGAAATATCATCCTGGTTGTTTTTAGATTTAGTGAAAAAATAATACAAATAAATTTGATTTGCTAACTGTAGGTAAAAACAAATATTTTTATGTAAATTTTTAAATAAATATAAAAATGTAATATCATTTGTTTATTGACAGTTTTTATTTTGTTAAAAGTCTGCACAAATATAAAATGATAATAATAAATATAGAAGCGAAAAATCGCCTGAACTAAATTGCGTTAAAAATTATAAACTAAATAAAGTCAAATAAACGTTGTTAAATAAATTATAAGGTAAATAGTTATATCTGTGATGAGCGCAAACAATTATTATCAAATCAGATATCTTTATAACAGAAAAGCAATTCATGAGCTATTAAGTTTCGTGAGATATTATATATATATATATATATATATATATAATTGGCTAATCTAAAATGTTTTTTGTTAATACCTGAATAAATTTTTTGCTTTAAAAGTTTAACTATAAATTTACTTTCTAATATTTATCTATGAAACACAATTTTCCTCTGCACTGTGAATCGCTTAAGATTTTAAATTATTTTAAATATTTAAAGTTTTATTCTTTATGACTTTAGAGCCATTTTCTGAGAAAATAAAAATGATGTTGGCTCAAAAATGATATCCTTCAATAACGCTTAATTTTTATATAGTAATGCTAATAGGTTAAGGGGTTGTCCATAAAGTACGTACGCTCATAGGGGGGAGGGGGAGGTCTTCAAAAAGCGTACAAAGGCGTATGGTAGGGGGGGGGGGGGAGGGTTCAATTTAAAAGTACGTACTTCGATTTTCTAATTTATCACAATTAACCAGCTAATCAATAGAAAAGTTACATTCTGACTAAAGATTCTAGTTTGCCAACATAAAAATATGTATGGTATATGGAGTAGAGGGTATAGTTTTCCTCTATGCACACACATGTATGGGCGCCCTCAGAATTTTTTGATGTTCCAGATAGGACACTTTCATACATCGTGCAAACTCATAACTTAAGTTTGTTTATACCTATGCCAAATGAGGAGGCCTTGCAAAATATCGGGATGGCGGAGGCCTGTGAACAAAAGCCTTAAAACGCTTACCCTCTCGACCCCCAAAATGAGAGGGGTGTAAATTTTGCATGGTCATAACTTTTTTGTAATTTACAATATTTTTCTACAAAAATTAAAATCTGTCGATAAATTTAAATTTGGTTTTAGATGTTAAAGTTAAAAATTTTTCTATTTATTTCCCTCACGTTTGGGCAGGGAAGGGGGAGCAAACGCTTTAGGGCTTATTGTTCCCAGGCCTCCGCCATCCAAATTTTTTGCAAGGCCACCTTATTTGGCATATTAACAAACTTAAGTTTGCATGATGCGTAAAAGTGTTCTATCTGGAACATCAAAAAATCCTGAGGGGGCCCATGCACACATGCCACCCCTTATATACTGGCCCTGAGTAAGACCTGAGGGCCGTGGTTGATGGGACAGAGTCACCCCCAAAAAAAACGTGTCAATGGCGTCTCAAAATCTTCCAAATTTGACCGCTAGGTTTTGCTAAAATAAAAAGCAAAAGGGCACAAAGTTTGCTGTTGCCTCCTCCCACTGGGTTTTACCCTTTGTTTTCAATATTACTAATCTCACGTAAGACTCGTTTTATTTTTTACTAAAGAGGGGTGCCTGAAAAAAACGTCCATCTTAAGTATAGTTTATTTACATTTGATTTGTTATTAAAACAAAAAAAAAGTTTGAATTAAATTCATCGGGAATCGAACCTGAATCTCCGTCGACAATTTCCGCCGCATAAACCTCTCGCCCACAACACATATCTTTTATTGATATTTTAAATTTATTTAAATTATTATTTGCATATATACTTAAAGACTTTTAAAAAATGCGGTAACAAAGGAGCTTTGGGGTCGTATAAAGTATCTAAGGTACCCTCCGGCTTTTTTTTTTTAAATAAACTTTTTTATTGAGAAAAAAAAATAAAGGAGGGATGGGGGGGGGGATATTCGAGGGGGGGGGGCTATTTGAGAAACGTACGTACTTTTAAGGGGGGGTAGGGACATAAAAGTACCATGGCAACAGGGGGAGGGGGGTCAAATTTCAAAATTTTTGGCGTACGTACTTTATGGACGACCCCTAAGAAAAAAGACTGTAAGTTTTTTTTTTCTGAATATTTATAGTTTCTGAGTTATGGTCGGTCAAACTTTTGACCTTTTGACACTTGGAAAGTCATTTTGGATTCTAGGATTTTTAAACTAAATTTAGAGGCAATGAGACAACTGTATCTTAAGTTTGTTTTTAAATTAGTAAGTACAGGTAGAACTTTCAAAAAAAAAATCAAAAAAAATTGAGGGAAATCCTTACTTAGTCGAAAAATCATAAGCTCAAATAAAATAATAAATTAATTGTTAATAAATTTACGATATCAGTAACATGTATGAAAAGTGCGAATGATACACCAGTTTTTAAATCAGGTGATCTTTCTAATTTGTCCAACTACAAACCTCTCAATTCTTAATTGTTTATCCAAGATTTTTGGAGCGTGTTATGTATAATAGACTTTATTTTTTTTAAATGATAATGATATTCTTTACATTAAACAATTCACAATTAAATCTGGTCATTCGATTGATCATGCAATTATAAATCTGGTATATGAAATATTTGAAGCTTTTGATGAAAAAAAAATTACTTTAGTTGTCTTTATTGATCTAAAAAAAGCGTTTGATGCCGTAGATCATAATATCCTTCAATATAAACTTAAAATTTTAATTTTTTAAATTAAGGTTTTACAATAAATGGTGTAGGCATAAACTGCCTGTCAACCTAATTATATAATACTTGACAATTACAGAGTTTGTATAACTAATAGAAAATAAAATGTGAATTAGTCGTAGAGAAGCCATTCATTTTTTAGATGATTGTCTAGAAGCAGTTTAAACGTTCAATACGTAATTCATTCGTAAATTTAATAATTCATACGTAAATTTAATCGCGAAGATTGTTTTTTTAGTTTATATATATGACCACGAGTAATAAATTTACTATCCATTTCAAAAAGACTTCTGTCACTATTGTTGTTTTTGCACCATTTGTAGACGTTGATTAGGTCTGCACGAAGTAGCCTGTATTTTACAGTTGTCATATTTAATGCCAACAATCTTTGTTCATACGGTAGATCCTGTAATCTATTGATTCGTTTCAAAGCTCTTCTTAACACATTTTCTAGTTGCCGTTTGTCTTTGAGAAGTCCAGGGTTACAGATTGATCCACAGTATTCTAGGTGAGGGCGGACTAGTGCTGAAAATAGTTTTTTGAAGGATAATAAGTCTGGATATGATGTAAATGTTCTTTTTATTATTCCTATTATTTGTGTGGATTTGTTGACTTGAATAATTGTGTGTTTGGAAAATAATAAGTTCGAATCTATGTGAACACCTAAATCTCGTTCGCAATTTGTGGTTTTAATGTTTACTCTTATATTTTTTTCTGGATCATTCATATTATAAGTATGGGATTTGTTGTTGTTTCCTAATTGCATTACAGAACATTTATCAATGTTAAATTTCATTCCCCATTTTTGAGACCATGTAACAAGAACGTCGATGTCATTTTGTAATTCTTGCGCAGATTAAGTATTTTCAATAGAACGGAAGATTTTGGTATCGTCAGCAAAAAGAGCAGCTTTTGATTTGATTACTTCAGGGATACCGTTGACATATATAATAAAAAGTAAAGCTGAAAGGACGGAGCCTTGGGGAACTCCTCTTTTAACGGGTACCCATTTTGAATAATTTCCATTAACAACAACTCTTTGTCTACGGTTTTTCAAAAAGTTTTTAATCCAATATAGTATTGATCCATTTATACCATAAGCTTTAAGTTTAGAAATAAGAAATTTATGTGGAACTTTGTCAAAAGCTTTTTCAAAATCAAGATAAATGTTGTCGATAGGAATATTATTATTAAGTGATGACGTCCAATAATTAATTACAGTTAAAAGGTTAGTTAAGCAGGAATGATCTGGACGAAATCCATATTGGTGTGGACTTAATAAGTTATTTTTAATCAGGTGTGTCATAATATGATTTTTTATAATTTTTTCAAAGATTTTTATTAAAGTACAAGTTATACTGATAGGTCTATAATTAAGTGCTTTTGATCTGTCTCCTTTTTTGAATATGGGTGTAATTGTTGCGTCTTTCCATATTCGGGGTATTGATCCACTCTCAAGTACTTTGTTAAAAATAGTAGATAGATGTTTAGACATTTGAAAGCAAGTTTTCTTAAATATTATTGGGTGTAATGCATCAGGGCCTGGTGATTTAGATGAGTTTAGACTTTTGAGGTATGTTTCGATATTTTCCGGACTTAGATCAATATTGTTTGTTAGTGGATTTACATTTTTATATGTTAGGTTAAATGGTGGTGTTGCTGTTATTTTTCTGTTTGAAAAAGTATCAGCAAAAAAAATATTGAATAGATGAGCTTTATCTAGATCAGTAGTTGCAACAATATTATTGTATTGGATGTCAGGGAATGCTTCTTTGTTTTTTCTTTTTGATTTGACATACGAGTAAAATGCTTTTGGATTTTGGTCTATGTCTCTCGCCAGTTTTTTTTCAAATTCAATAATTGCTTTTTATATTATTAAAGTTAGATTTTGAGATATTATTGTTGATAGTAGTTTTAAGTTTATTGAAAAAGATACTCCATAGTTGGTCTGAGTTGGATGTTGGACAGAGTTTAATATTTGCAAGCTCTTCATTAATTTTGTAATAGTTCCCTTTTGTGTATCAATGCTTTGTATGGTATTGTGGTATATTTATAATAGATTCAATCGATACAGTAAAGTAGAGTAATTGATGATGACTTTTGCCAATGAGTGCTAGATGAGTTAATCATGTTTTCATCAGAAGTAAATAAGAGGTCAATTGTAGAAGGACTTTGATTTTGTCTGTGTGTGTTGCTTTTGAAATATGTTGGGTTAAAAAAGAATCGCGAATATTTTCAGTAAATTTAATTGATTTAGAGGAATTTGTAATAGGCTGTTTTGGATTTTGCCAGATGATATTTGGGTAGTTAAAATCTCCTATAATAGGAATGTTTGGATATTTGTTTGAAAGTTTGGCAATGTGTTGATTTATGCAGTTAGTGTTTTCATCGTTACTATTTGGTGATCTGTAATATAAACTTAACAATAACTTAGAAGTTTTCGTTGCAATTTCACAACTGAGCGATTCAGATGGAAATATATCTAGGTTTATTAGGGATGACTTTAGTTTGTTATGTATAAATATTGTTAAACCTCTTCGGCAAGAACTATTCTTGTGATTTGTATGTAGTAAGTAATTTTCAATAGGAAACTCGAGATCATTAACTTCAATTTTTTTATTTTTAGGCAGAATTTCTGTTAAAAAAATAATTTCGGGTTTCAGATTGTTTACAATTTGTTTGAGCTCGTGGCGTTTATTTAAGAAGGAGTCGATGTTTGTGTTATAGCTTTGACGGATTTAATTTCAGTAACTTTTTTAATGGTTTGAAAATTAATCCAATTTTTTATATTTTTTGTTTACTAAAATTAAGTTTGATGACTTCGTTGCGCCTAATGCACCATCGAAAGGGTGAGTTTGGTTCATTTTCAAGGAGTATTTGGTTTTTCTTATTTCTTTCTTTTCTAAGTTGAGAATCGATTTGCCTTTCGGCGAGTGTCATATCTGGATTAATGAAGACGTTTGTATATTTTATCTTTTTGCGTAATTCCCTAGCGGCAAGTAAAACTTTATTACGTTCGCTGTTTTCAGGAAGTACTGCAATAATGGGCGGAGGAGTTTTTGAGTCTTTTTTGTTTTTTAATCTTATTATTTTAATAGGTTTTTCATTGCCTTTACCAATTTCCTTAAATATCTCGTCAATTATTTTTTTGTCGTCGTTGTTTTTTTCAAGTTCATTTATTTTTTTTGATTCTGGAATTCCAAAAACGATAATGTTCTTTTCACGCTTTTTTTTTTCTTCCTGTTCAGATAATATAGTTTGGTAATTGAGTTTACAACAATAGCTTTTTCTGCAGATTTATTTTTGTGATAAAGGTTTGACCAAAATGTAGCTGAACTATTTTTGGTTTCTTTTTTCGATTCTAATAATTCAATTCTTTTTATAAGTCTTTCAATAGTTTCGTTTTGATCACGTATAATATTGGATAGTTCCGAACAGCTAAGTTTACCTTACTTAATCATGAATATTGTTATGACGTCGTGAAATTAATAATGAATAAATAATAATAATGTAAAATATGAAAATAATAACAGGATAATAATAACAATAATAGTACATAAAATTTACAATTAAAAAACAAAAAGTCTCACAGAAAAAAAATATATATTTATTATGATATATAAATTTTATAAAGAAAACAAAAAATGTATATATATATATATATATCGACTAAGAATCAAATTTAAAAATTAAAAAAAAAAAAGAAAAATAGAGAAGTTTATAAAAATTTGCAAACAAAAAGACAAGAAAAAAAATTTTGAATAAAAAATTAAAAAAAAAAAAAAAATAGAAATAATTATGTTTCTAACGTATTCAGAAAAAAAAATAAATAAAATACGGCTTTCACGTTGAATGCGGAAGTTAATCATTCGAAGTGGTTAGCTCGCAGCCTATAGGGTATTGTTTAATGATGTTTTAACACTATTTAATAAACTAAAGACTTTATAAAATGGTAATTTTTATCGGCAATTTCATCAATGGTTGGATTTGCTAGAATAACCTAAGTGTAGATACTTTTGCAATTATTCATCATTTGGAGTGGCCTGAGAATCAAATGAATAAATTCCACACGTCCTGAATACAGATAAAATGTTGCTTGGAGTTATTGCTATTTACCATGCTGAGGTAAATGAGTAATTCCATGTCAAAACAACCAGGCCATGCAACCCTATGTCTTTGGATTTTTTTTATATTTTTACCATAGTTAGTACATTATAAAATAAGATAAATCCCAAAATTTCAAGGTCTAACTCCCAACGGTTCGTGAGTAATGGTTGTTTAAATTTTAGCTAGTATTATTGATTTGGTCATTTTTCCGCCATTTTTAATTTTACATTTCTGTTTATAAAACCAAGTCTATAAACATTTGAGTTCTAAAAATAAGTGACTTAGTTAATTTCTAGGTGAGGAATTTGAATATATAAGTAAAAAACTCATTTTATAATTAAATAGTACCTAAATATCAATTATAAATGTTAAAATAATGGACACCTGCCACTGTAAAATTTTTAGGTGTGCGGTAAATTTTTTAAGCCTAAAATTTCAAATTAGGTCATTGTATGTTTGAAGAACATTGTGTGAAAAAATCATTTATGCCAAATACATAGTTTTGTAAATATTTTACTTTTGTACTAAAAATGAATATATAATTGCAGGGGCCGACCACGATTTTTTGGTGTTTGAGTTAAATAACTTCCAGCTAAGTTCTATACTCCAAACCTTTGAATGTTCATACTTATGTCCATTAAGGATGTTTGCAAAAAATTGCGCTGCGAAGAGCCTGGGAACAAAAATACCCTAAAAAGTAGAAATCATCCGCCCAAACGTGAAGGGAATTGATTTTTCCAAACAGAAAAATTACTTACTTAAATAAGACTAAAAGTTGTACATATTTTTAAAATTTTGTCAAAAAATCATTTGGCATTCAGAAGGTATAGCCATGTAAAGTTTACAACCCCCTCAAAACGAGGGGGGTTGTTTAATTAGGTATGGTTTCTAAACAAATCATTATTTTTCAATGAAATTTTATTACCTTAAAGAAATTTCTACCAAGTTTAGGATATTAGAATTCATATTTCGAAAAATTAATTTCCCCCACGTTTTAGATTTCTATTATTTAGGGTATATTTGTTCCCAAGTTTTTTGCAGCGCAAATTTTTGCAAAACATCTTTAAATGACATAAGTATGAACATTCATAGGTTTGGAATATAGACCTTACCTGGAAGTTATTTAACTCAAACACTAAAAAATCGTGGATCCGCTCCTGAATTAAACGTGCAATTTTTATTTCTTTTCCTAAGAGTAATTCCATTTCAAAACAACCAGGCCATACAACCCTAAATTCTCTGATTTTTTTTTCAATTTTCGCCAAAGTACTTTAGGAAAAAATGATAGTTCCTACCTAAATTTAAATCTAAGTGATTCTCAAGTTATGAAAGATTTTTTAATGTATTTTTTGTTTCCTTTTTGTTCTTTGGTTCCTTGTCTTTTCCAATTATCAGTTTAATTGCTGAAAAAATAAGTTTAATTGCTGAATTCAGACATATTCATCTAATTTAAATGTTGCAATTAGTTCTACATAAATAATGTAATTAATACTTGTGCATTTTTAAATTTGCAAGTATAACATTTTTTAATTCATTATCAAAATGATTTCATGTGATATTGGTAAAGTTTTAATATCAGAATGCCATAAAACCTCATATTCTAGAAATAAAGAGATTTTTTTACTACATGACCTAGACACTGAAAAATCAAATACTAACAATCGATGCAATGTTTGAATTTTGCACTCAAAAAACGCTCACAATAAAGTTCTTTAAAATTGATAAAGGAACTATGGTTAATGTAAGAGCTACATAAAACAAACGATTTGAGAAGGGAAAAACAATACCAGGAAGTCGAGGATTTCACCATTGCATACCAGTTTCGAAAGCATCTATATTATTTAAAAAAACTAGTAACAATATAAATCCAAAATCTATTAATATAACTAAAAAATCAAATTATCAAAATTTAAGTTTTATAAATTTTGAGCTAATGCAGAAATACAAATATTACGCATGTACATATGACTCGTTTTGGTGAATTGCAGTAGTTGAAGAAAAAGATGAAGAATATAATGATACAAAAATAAAGTTTATGCATCCACACGGTCCATCTGAACAGATTTTCTGGCCGAAAAGGAATAATTATTGTTGGATACCAATTACCAATGTAATAACATTAATAAGTGCACCAACAATAATATCAGACAAATATGAACTTTCAAAATAAGATTTTAACAAAATTATAAGTATATACTTGTAAATCAATAATTTTTAATGGTTATATTATACAAAATTGTATATCAATTCAAGTATGCATCATTTTTATTTATTTTGAATACAACGATAAGCGAAATATGCTATATTTGCTTTTTTTGTAATATTTTTCATTTAATTTTTAAACTATGTATTTGGCAGAAATGATTTTTTTACGCAATGTTCTTCAAACATACAATGATCTAATTTGAAATTTTAGGCTTAAAAAATTTACCGCACACCTAAAAATTTTACTGGGGCAGGTGTCCACTATTTTAACATTTATAATTGATATTTAGGTACTATTTAATTATAAAATGAGTTTTTTACTTATATATTCAAATTCCTCACCTAGAAATTAACTAAGTCACTTATTTTTAGAACTCAAATGTTTATAGACTTGGTTTTATAAGGAGAAATGTAAATTTAAAAATGGCGGAAAATGACCATACCAATAATAGTTGCCAAAATTAAAACAACCATTACTCACGAACCGTTGGGAGTTAGACCTTGAAATTTTGGGATTTATCTTATTTTATAATGTACTAACTATGGTAAAAATATTAAAAAAATTTAAGGACATAGGGTTGCATTTAAAAAAAAAATTGGTTGTTTTGACGTGGAATTACTCAAATATACCAGCAAAATTGGAACAGCAAATAATAATTATGTCCTTGCCTACGCTTAATCAAAGACCACCGATGGTTGCTTGGAAGTCTCTTCTTGAAGTTGATTTTATACTTTCTGGCAAGTTTTCAAGCATAATTCAACAACTGTGACTTTTCAAAATCTATTCCTATCTTTGCTTGTTGTTGGCATTATCGATTAGTTTTTTTCTATAGTACGTCAACCAGTTTGTTTAAAAAAAAGTGGAAACATTTAAATTTTTTACGAGCTTAAGTTTTTCAAATAAAAATTATGATAAATACTTAAAAATACATAAAATTTAATAAAAAAAGTATTGGTTTTAATTTGAAACCAAACTTTTGTCATAATGACAATAATGATTTTCAGAATTTAAACAAATAAATACTAAAAAATTTATTTTACATTAGTTGAGTATGATTAGCTAAAAAATAGCCTTAATTAAAGATAAGATAATAAAACATAGATATGGGTATATGGCCATAAATACAGTGTCTACTCAAATTTCTTAACTCAAAAAAGAAATTCCTGTCTTTTTTTGTTCAGATTTATTTTTTTATTTAGATTAGGAACATATATAAAAGATATATACACTTTTAAATAATATTTTAAATGGTAAATTTTGATAATATCAAATTAAAAACTTTAAAATGATTTTGTATGATGTCTGCTTGTTTTGGACGCACCAAAAATTTGAGTCTAATAATATTAGTAGGTACTGTATGAGCCATAAAAATATAATCATGGATATTAAGAAATATCCTTTAAAAAAATATGAATTATTTGAAATCACGTAGCCAAAAAATATTTTCCGCATATAAAAACTCGCCGCCTTTGGCATTAGCGTAAGTAGGGTCATGGCACCACCTACCGCGACTTTTAGAAAACTTTTAACTTCAAAACTTCTTAACTCCAAAACCATAACAGATTTTTATTTAAGGTTTTCGAATTAATATTTTATACTCAATTATCAACTAAATTATATAATTCGAATTTGAATAAAGTTATTTTTTTAATGTTATTTTTAATTTTTTGTAAGATCTAGTACGTTTCTTCACCTACCGTGATAAAGCACCACCTACCGTAATCGATTCTCCACCTACCGTGTATGAAAAAAAATCCTATATTTTAATTTTACTTTTATATATTTAAATCAAGAATCAAATACATAAATTTAATATGATTACAAAACAAAGAAGACATTCGTTATAAAATTATCCACCAAAGCTTTTTTCTGAATTTAGATTTTTTTTCTTTAAAATTTTTTTTTTTTTATGTTTTTTTTTTTTTGTCTTTTATTTTTATTTTCTTTTGTTACAGCTTTCATTTTCTTTTGTAAGATTTTGTTTTCTTTTAGATTTTTCTTGTTTTTCTTTTTCTTTCAATTCTTTTTTTTCAGCAGCTTTATTTTTACGTTCAATTTTTTTGATATCTTCTTCTTCCTTTGCATTTTCTCTAGTTATTTGAATCTCTAACCATTTGGCTGAAGTTACAACGCTCGGTAATCGTTCAACTTGTTTTAGCCTTATTTTAGTGATTGGTTGTTTTGGCCATAAAAGAAAGTCGTGTAATGGGTTTACATCTTTTACTATTTGTTTATTTGAATTTGGTGGATCTGCTGTTTATTTACTTTTACCGGATTCATCAATTATTACGCTTTTTCCAAATTCGCTAACATTACTAGATACGATTTCATTTTGCGTACTGCTAATATCTAAATACGATTCTTTATCGATTTCATTGTTCAATACATTATTGTTGGCTTCTATTAAATTTATGGCTTGTTTGGAGCTATCGTTAAATTTAAGTTTTTTCCAAAAATTAAATAATTCCCTGAAGTCAGTTTTACCTCCCCATTCTTTATTTCCAGTTTTTTCAAACTGTAGCAATACTTCAGGTGCAACATTGTCTTCAAATAAGTTTCCCACGTTATTATGGCTTGAAAGATTCGTTTCATTATTATCAATTGTGGAATTTAATTTAACACGTTGAATTACTTTTTTATAATCAACATTGTTCGCATTAAATGTGAATATTCCTGTCGACCTAAATCCGTTAATAATATTTATTTTCATACTTGGATCCATAACAAAATTATTCAACAACATTTGTACATTTTCCTTGCAAATTTCATTAAAATCGTTATCCAATTTAAATTGCCGACAAATGTTCTGCCATTTTTTTTTTCATTGGTCCAAAAACTGACACATATAATGGTTGTAAGATGTGTGTAGCATTAGGAAACAACGAAATCAAATGAATTCTTTCCGAAGAGCAATACACGCTGAGCTCTTTAGACAGATGCAAGCGGTGTCCATCCATGAACATATATATAGGTAATTGTATATTAATAGATTTCAAATATGGTACTAACACATTTGTAAAGTACTCATAAAAGCATTCGGCGGTCATCCAGCCGCTGTCACTTTTACCGAGTCCCCAACCTGGTGGTGCAGCAGCAATAGTTTTTGGCATTCGAGCATACTCGAGCATACTACAATGTTAATGATGGTGCAAATTCACCATTTGCATTTACGCAAAATAGAGTTGTAAGGTTTTCCTTATCGCTGTTGTTGCATTCTTCATAAACATTTCTTCCTCTAATGCCAATTATTTTTCCAGTTTTTGGTGCTAACTCAAAACCAGTTTCGTCCAAATAAAAAACACGAGATGGATCATTAAGGTTATGCGCATCATCGCCTAATAATTCATGCACCTCATTAAACCATTTTCTTATTGATGCTTCAGTTATAAGACCTCTAGCTCGACTAATATGCTCTGCTCGTTTTTGCGATAATTCCTTATGCGACGCATAAATTTATAAAACCAGTTTTTACTTGGGACATCATCTTTAAATGGTGTTTTTATACCTCGCCCTATAACTATTTTTTGTACCGCCTTAATTAATAACTTTTTTGTAATCGCAAAACCCATGTTAGCGCACTGCATTAACCAAGCAACCAATTCATTCTCAATTTTTTCTCCAAGATATGATTCAAAGCCAGAGTTTTGCCGTTTGGGTTGGCTTTTACCAGATAATTTATCGCGTAAGGTACTTTCAGGAACATTAAACTTTTTGCTGACACATAAAATTTTTTCACCTTTATTTAAAGCTCTAAGTGCTGCATGCAGTTGTTCTTCTGAATACAAAAGCTTTTTTCGAATATTTTGTTTCTTTTTTGAACCTTGCATCTTTCTAATCGAATTCATTTCACATAACAAATAAAGTATGAAAAACATATCAAATAAATACTCCCTAGGGTTAAATTCATTTCACATGATAAATAAAGTATAAAAAAATATATCAAATAAATACTCTCTTGGGTTAAATTACCTTTAATTGGTAATTGAGTTGAACTGAAATGGTTTTTTAGAGAGAAAACTTCACAAAATAAAACGCGTTCGAAAAAATATTTTTATAAACGGTAAGTGCTAACTATTATAATTTTCGTAATCACCTATCGCGTAAAAGATTAAACAATGTTATACAAAAAATACTTATATTTTTTGATAAAATTTAAAATATTCAATGTTTTTACAACTATTTTAAACTTTTATCAAAAAAATTATATAAGTTTTAAGTCGTAAAAAAACTAGACAAACTTTTTTTTACTATTAAAGATTTTCTTAAGGTAGCAATAAAAAAACATTTGCGGGTAAAAAAACATTTTAAATCTTTAAAAATACATCTTTTTAAAAATTATTTATTAGTGAAATAAGTTAGTTTTGTATAAAATAATGCTAAAAAAATAAATTAAAAAAAACAAACATAATAAATTTACTGATTTTTTCAAAAACCACGGTAGGTGCTTCTTCACGGTAGGGGGTGCCATGACCCTTCCCTTAAATCCGTTACTGAATACAATAAAGTAATGAAATTACTGAATGCAATAAAATACGACATTACTAAATACAATAAAATACAATGAAATAAACAAATCACGAGGGAGAGAGATATGATGGCAAAACAAAAAAGTTTGTTTACAAAAACCTCTTTTAGCGGCTAATCCAATTCTATTTAGCTCGCGTTTCGTAGTAACGGAGCAAATCGCAAATCCAATTATTTGCAAAATAGTTATTCATTC
Source organism: Hydra vulgaris (assembly GCF_038396675.1). Lineage (NCBI taxonomy): Eukaryota > Metazoa > Cnidaria > Hydrozoa > Anthoathecata > Hydridae > Hydra > Hydra vulgaris. The sequence goes on from NC_088931.1 coordinate 22,147,472, forward strand.
TATTTTTCTTTTTTTGTTGTTATAATATATTCAGTTTTAGTTATAATAACAAAAGAAAATTTTAAATTTTTTTATATTAAAATGAAGTTTAAACATTTTTCACCTTTTGAAAAAAATAAAAGTTTACTTTAAAACTTTATAATTACTAATTAAATTAGTAACTGATGTCGTACAAAGGTTTGGTAAAGGCCCAATTATTTGTACTACTAGTTGTAGGAATTAATGCCTAAATTTTGTAGTTGTTGTAGTATAAAACTAAAAAGATTTTGGCAACCTTACTATTTTAGTAGATCTTGCATTTTAACTACTTTAGGCTAAAGTGAAAAGAAAATCAAACTAAATTAAGCTTCAAAATTTTAGTCTTAGGCCCTACTTCTACAAAGATTACCTATATCTTATTCACTTGTTGGCAATCATAGGTAATAAGATATTTTTTAGATAGCAAGATAATCAAATTTTATTTGACTTATTTAACTAATACAACCATAAACTCAAATATTTTGAGTTAGTTAACAATATTTTGAGTTAACTAACTGTAAAATTTAAGGTTATAAATTTTAAGTTAAAAATTTAATTTAAAAAGGGAGTTTAAAATGGTTAGAACTAAACTTTTTTTGTTTTTTATGATTTAAGTTTTATCAAAAATTATAATAATAATAATAATAATAATAATAATAATAATAATAATAATAATATATACATATATATATATATATATATATATATGTATATATATATATATATATATATATATATATATATATATATATATATATATATATATATATATATATATATATATATATATATATAAAATTCAAAATATAAATTATAGAGTAAATAAAATAAATAAATTAAAAATGTGTGATAAGCAAAATTTAAAGTTCAACAAATTATAGTAATTATTTATAAAAAAAAAACATTTTTTGTTATAAATTTTGAATGAATGTTGTACATTAAATTATAAAATTTAAAAATTTATATAAAATTAAATATAATTTTGCATTTCTTGTCGTTTTTTAAATGAAAACAGGTTAAATAAGTTGATTGCTGCAATGAATCAAAAGATGAATATATCAAATGGAGAGGTTGATATCTTATTTAACAAACCACATGATACCTTATCAAGAAGTGCACAAATAAGTCATAAAGGTGCCCTTAATAGAGATGTTCATGTTTTAGAACAGAAAAACTTATCTAAAGAACCAATAGACTTATCTAAAACAAAGGTAGATCTTAAAATTTAATGAGTGATAAATTTTAACAAAATAGAATAGCTATTTATTTAAACTATCAGTTTATGTAGAATAAATATATATTATTGTAATTAAGTAACTACAATAATACACATAAATAATTTCTTCAAATGACTACACATAGTTTCTTCAAATATATTCAGCTTTTAAACCATATCTGCGATAATCATCTTGTTTACTCGAGTATTTTTATTAATTTTTTCTCTAAGTTTTTTCTAAGTTTTTAAAATTAAATCAACAGCCACAGTTTACATTTAATTATCAAATGTCCTTAAATCTTTAAAATCCAAAAATTATATGTTTTAAAGCTTTGTTTGGTTTAAGCAAATAATTTTAAGTTTTGATGAAAAACATTTTAAGCACTTTATTTTTCATCTAACATTTAGCATTTTACTGTAAATTTAAGAGGTAAAGATAGAATTGCTCTGACATCTTGGCTTTATGGGACCAAGTTCTTTGCATTTTGAACTGTTAATTATGTGTTATGCAGATATCTAATTCTTTTTCTAATGTTTTAAAAAAATGTCAAAAGAATGCTCTTCTAAAATTATCAGCTCATTTTATATTTAGAATTTATTATTAAGTCTTTTATTTATTTTATTTTTTAAAAAAGTTTGAGAAATCTGAGTAAAATCATCCACTCAACTCCTTTTAAACTTTTTTTAGACTTTTACTAAAATGTTTACAGTGTTTATTTAGTTGGAAGAATACTTGACGTTAGATCATATGAAGATTATAAAACAAGCATTTAAAGTAAGTTTACTGTTTATCTTTCATTATTCAATAAAAGTTATTGATGGAAAACAACAGATGTATAAGTTGCTTCCTTAGAAAAATAACTATAAATTTTTGGTTGTGTAACAAAATTTAATTTTTAGAATTCTGATGAAGATGAGAGAACATTGTGCTTTGAAGAATTTAAAAATATATTTATTCTAAATACTGATATATATCAATCTGTAAGTTAATTATTTGAAGAACTTAAAAATATATTTATTCTAAAACCTGATATATATGAATCTGTAAATTATTAAGGAATTGTATTATATCAAAAACATAATTTAAAGTTTGAGTACCTAGGGCCAGATTTTTCCAATCTCAATGATTTGATTTGCCAGATTTTTGCCAGATTTTTTCAATGCCAAATTTTGTCAACACCCCGAACTTGTTTAAAAATTATTAAATTGATATGATCACATATCTAATTACTTTTCTTTAATTAATACTAATTATTTTGTATTAATTTAGGTATAATGGAGCCTGGGAATAATAATATAGGTATATTGACTTTAAATATATAATAGTTATATATTGTTAAGTAAATATATATTGTCATGTAGAAGAGTTTAAAAATTACTGGCCCTAGGTACTATAAGCCTTTTTTTAATTGTACCTATGCCACCAGCTGTTGTACCTAAGGCAGCTCTCTGAAACTAAAATAAAACACCATAATAATACATTCCTTATTGATCACTGTAAAATATACTAATCTGTACCTGATAATTACACAAACAGTTCTGAACATATTAAATAACACAATTTGATTGCAAAACTTATCAACACAAATAAGTCTACGCATTAAATAACAATTCCAAAAAAATCACGAAAATAAATGCTCTAAACCAGGGTTGAGGTCAAATACGAATTTGTATTTGGTAATAAAAATTTGTATTAAAAAAAATTCTGAGAACAATTTTATTCTAACATATTGACATGATTTTCACTTAATATTTAAAATATACTCTTATTTTTTTAATTATGATTACTACAACTATTATCATTAACTTCTTGTTTGTTTATTTTTTATTATTATCATCAAAGTATGATTTCTAAATGTTTACTTTGTTAATGTACGTTCTATGTGTGTATGCTTATTATTAATCATATTATATTTAAAAACTGGTGTCACTCATTTGATCAGAATTCTGTTTGAGTGACACCATCCTTATCAATCATTTAGTTATTATTATTAAATACTTATAATTAATTTACTCATTATTGTATTATTTTATATTATTATTATTTATGTATATATATATATATATATATATATATATATATATATATATATATATATATATATATATATATATATATATATAATATATATATATATAATATATATAATAACATTATATATATATATATATATATATATATATATATATATATATATATATATATATATATATATATATATATATATATAATGTATATATATATATATAATGTATATATATATATATATATATATATATATATATATATATATATATATATATATATATATATATATATATATATATACATATATACATATATATATATATATATATATATATATATATATGTGTGTGTGTGTGTGTGTGTGTGTGTGTGTGTGTGTGTGTGTGTGTGTGTGTGTGTGTGTGTGTGTATATTTTTAAATTTTATGGCCTAAAAACTACCATTTGTTAACTAAAAATAAAAAAGTACTTATTTTCATAGTTTTTTTGAACAAACTTTTTTAATTTGTGTTTCCATAAATTTTTTTTTACTATTTTTGAAATTTTTTTTTTAAATTTCACTTCTTTTGAGACCCAACATAATATGCTTTTGAAGAACTTTTTTTTTCAAAATATTAGGAACCTTTCTGATGTTAAAGGGTCTTAAGCGACCCCTAAAATTTTTATTCAAAAATTTTTTAAATTTAGTATTAATTTATTACATAGAACACATTTAGGGGGTGGCAGCAGACAATTTCAAAAAAAGTTGTTTTTTGAATCACCCTAATATATATATATATATATATATATATATATATATATATATATATATATATATATATATATATATATACATATATATATATATATATATATATATATATATATATATATGTATATATATATATATATATATATATATATATATATATATATATATATATATATATATATATATATATATATAAATATATGTATATATGTATATATATATGTATATATATATATATATATATATATATATATATATATATATATATATATATATATATATATATTATTATTATTATTATTATTTTTACTTACTACAATCAATAGAGTTATGAAGTTTTTTTTTTAATTATTATTATTAATTTAATATTTATTATTTTTATAATATAATTGTATGATTTAAAAAGGAAAATGAATATTTTGTTGTTGTTGTTGTTGGTAAAAATAGGTTACTTTAGCATATTTGTATTCATATTGTATTTGATAAAAAAATGTCTTCAATATTTTATTTGTATTTATATTTGATTGAAATATATTTGCAGTTCCATAAACTAGGTTAACCAGTGTTTTTTTGGTTAATACCAAGGCTTGTTTTCATTTTTTTATATATAGACTATTTTATCAGTCTTGTTTAAAAAAAATCTTTATATTTTTTCTTAACCTAGAATACAAAAGTTGTATTTGTATTTGGGAAATGCCGATTGCATATATTTGTATTCAAATTTGTATTTATAAATTTAGAATAACCGTATTTGTATTTGATCAAGTGTATTTGACCCCAATCCTGCTCTCACCAATTGAAATTCAATAATCTACCTTGTAATCAAACAAATTTTTTATCAGATTAACACATATAATATGACCCTAGGTAAAAGCAAACTATAACCCTAGGTACAAAACTTAATAGTTTCATTGAAAATAACGGCTGATGTGGAAGTTATTGGACAAATCCTAATTTCATTATTTGAGCATAATAATTAGTTTTTGTAGTTTTATGCGTAGGCATAAATGTTCTATAAAATATAAACTTTATTATTTGAAACACAATTATTTAAAATGAGGTTAAATGCAGCTGAACGAAAATCTTTTTGAAAGCGACTAAAAATGTTTTTTGTAAATAAACCTAATATAAAAAAAAAAAATCGTAAATCATTTTGAAAAGGAAGGATTTGCTCGAAGTACAATATATGATAACCTAAAAAGACTTGAAACTGTTCAATCGTTTTCTGATAGAAAGCACCCTGGTCGTCCGACATCCTGGACTAGAGAAAAGAAAGCCGAATTAACAAGACTTGTCAACAATCGAAAAGGGGTCAGTCAGAGAAAAATAGGTATTAAATTCGGTGTAAATCAATCGACAAATGGTCGTCAGTTAAAAAAAATGAATATTAGATAGAAAACGTGAAAAGACTCCAAAATACACTATAGAGCAACAAATAAAGGCAAAGAAAAGAAGCAGGAAACTAGTTAACCAACTCTATAACACAAAATCGCTTCTAGTCATCGATGACGAAAAATACTTTTGTTTTGCAGGGGACAACATGCCTGGAAATTCTGGATACTACACAAACAACAAAAAGACATGCCCAGAAAGTGTTCGTTTTATAGGAAAAGAGAAATTTCCAAAAAAATTATTATTGTGGATAGCCATATCTGACCGTGGTATGTCTGAGCAATTGTTTTGCACTTCCAAGGCTGTTGCGATCAATTCATCAATCTATATTAATGAATGTTTAGAAAAATGACTTCTTCCATTTATTCACAAGTATCATGGAGACATTAACTATTTATTTTGGCCAGATTTAGCAAGTTCTCATTATTCTAAAGGTTCTCTAAATTGGATGGACCAATATGTCTATTACGTTGATAAAGAATCCAATCCCCCAAATGTGCCTCAAGCACAACCAATTGAAAATTTTTGGGGACATTTGGCACAGAAGGTTTACGAGGGAGATTGGCAAGCTTCAACAGAGCAAGTTTTGATTGATCGCATTAAACTAAAACTACAAGAAATTGATTTAAACTTTTTACAGTTGCATATGAAAGGCGTCAGAGCAAAATTGAGATCAATTGCAGATGGTGGTGTTTTTTCATATAAAAAATAATATATTTTTATTAAAAGATAAATGCTTTATATAAAAAAAATATAATAGTAGTTTGTTTTTTTATTTATAAATAAGTTATTGACGTTTTATTTTGTCCAATAACTTCCGCATCACCCGTTATCATCTATTAACAAACCTGGATTGAGAGGAAACTTATTGAATAATATACAAAAACCTGTAGAAAAGAGTTTCCTCTAGTATTGTAAAGATACCAGAGGAAAATCTTTACTTTAGACCATCAAAAAGTGTTTTCGGATTATAATTTAATGTGGCAACACTCTCTGAAAATCAAAATAGGATTATAAAACTAAAATTTTTATAACTAATCACCTGACTGAGAAGCATAACTTAGACTGACTTAGAGCTTTATAGCTTCCAAATAAAGTGAGGTGGCTCTAGGTACAAGCAGGCCCTAGGTACACGAACGTCCACTAAACAAAAAAAGTATAGTTTTTATTGTTATTATTAATATTATTATTGTTATTGTTATTATTAATATTATTATTACTATTACTATTATTATAAGTAGTGTTTTATCAAAAATTCTTCTAATAAGTTTTTAGTCATTCTTTGTCATTTTTTATTTTTGAATTAGTTAATATTTACAATTTAAAATAGTCTAGATAGTTGAATAGTTTAATTTCAATTTATATTTTTAATTTATTTGGTATTGAAGGACATATTAAATGGACGTATTAAATAAAAGTGCATGTCCTTATCATAGGTGTAAATATATATTGTAGATATATTCATTAGCAAATACATTTATGATAGTTATGCTAGTGTCTGTGTTCATTATTCTGGCGAACAGCCAAACAAGGGCCTGGAGCTTAAAGTGTCCCAAGTAGCAAAGAAATTAAAAAAAAAAAGGTCACTATGGAAAAAATAACATACAGACCACCATTTAAAAGTTTGTACTATTTTTTAAAATAAGAAATAATTCTCAACAAGGCTATAAGCAGCCACTAATTATGTTGGGAATCAATTAAAAGCTGATAACCACTTTCTTCCAAAGAGGAAGAAAGTGGTTATCAGAAGAATTAGAAAACTGTTAATTGAAAGACAGTAAAATTTCCAAAGTTCCAATGTTTGAGATAAACTAAAGTTTTTGAAGTATGTAGGAGCATATACAGTAAAAAGCGCACATAAAGATGGTATTATATATTAGGTTCTTTTTTTACAGTGAGTTTACCCAAAAAAACTAATCAAAAACATAATCAGTAAAGACCTTAAGTAAAACTTCCAATGAAACCAGGTACAAACAAATAAATCTAAAATATCATTATCTAAAATCTCCCTGTACAGACTTTTGCAATTGAAACTTTGTGAGAATTCATAAAGAAAATCATTTGTGTGCTTGTTGGTTTACATGTATTTAGCCACATTGAGTTTAACTAGTGACAATGCAATACAGCTTTTTTTTTCCTAATTTTTTTGCATGTAGAAATATTTTATTCAAAATTATCACTATTACTAGAAACATCCACCCAATTGTAGATACTTTCCAAGCGATATTAGACTAGTAGTATAACTTTTGGTTTACAATCAAGTGGTTCATGCTATGTCTCTGGAAGTACTGCACTCAACCTGTTTCTCTATGCAGTGGCTTTATGTTTTAGAGTTTAAAGTTGAGAGATTTAATGAATGTTTTTGATTAACAAGGTAATGTGTCTAAGCCAACAACATACTTCTTTTATGTAAATATTTTTAATATAGCTGGTATAAATTTGACATAATCGGAAAAGTTTTTTGAAAAAAATAAAATGTTGAAAGTGTTTTAAAAGCATTTTTTTTCTTTCTATAATGCCTAAATTTTCATTTGAAAGTTTTTAAAAAAAATGAAAAAGCGTCAATTTCTCAGCTTCAAAAAATATGCACACTGTTTATGCCTACAATATCAGCATGATAATTAAGCATTAAAATCTTGCTAATTTGGATTAATCCAACTTTTACTAGGTCATACAGATTTTTAATTCCTCTTTCAACTTAGCATAAAATCATCTGCTTAGGTCGTACCCCTGGTTAGACCATTTGCTAACTTTTTTTATATGCATATAGCTTCAACAATAGTTCAAAACATAAAACATTAGAAAACTGAATTAATACCATTGTGTTTTGTATAATTCAACAAATTAAAAGTTTATAATTCACAGATAATATTGATTTGATTAGGCTTTGATTAGTTTCTATTTATTAAAATAAAATGTCAAAGGTTACTAAAAAAAAAGCCTACTGGTCTAACCAGGGGTACGACCTAAGCAGATGATTTTATGCTAAGTTGAAAAAGGAATTAAAAATCTGTATGACCTAGTAAAAGTTGGAATAATCCAAATTAGCAAGATTTTAATGCTTAACTATCATGCTGATATTGTAGGCATAAACAGTGTGCATATTTTTTGAAGCTGAGAAATTGACGCTTTTTCCTAAATTAAGAACTACAACTAAAAAATACAAAATGTATTCTATAAAAAATACAAAACAATAAAAACTAATTTTATATATATATATATATATATATATATATATATATATATATATATATATATATATATATATATATATATATATATATATATATATAAATATATATATATAGACTATAAAAAGGTACAAAAAAAACTTCCAAAGGAAAATCATCTGGCAAAGGAGAATCATCCATTTTGAAAAAATTTGGCATTCCAAAGCAAACAGTGTCTGCATGGTTCAAAAAAACAAACAAACATGATGAGCAAAATAATAATGCAAATGATGTGAATCTCCCTTCATGAGGATTTACACAAACATGTTGTATCTTATTTTTAAATGGTTTTAAACAATGTTAACAGTAATTGTCAAAAGGTTTTATTGTGCATTAAATAGATGTTAAGAGGTTAGAGCTATTGCCATTTCTAAACTTTGATAAAGTTTGACATGCTGGTCTTCTCCTTAAGCTCTCTTCTTAATGTACTCAGGTAACATCTTTAAGATTATTAAATCCTTCTTACCAATCATAGTATAAAAGTTATTTTTAATGGACCGCACTCTTGTTCATTTCCTGTAACTTTAGGGGTTCCTCAAAGTACTCTCCTTGGCCCTATACTTTTTTTAATTAGCGTTAATGATCTCCCAGAAATTCTACACATAAGGTAGCATTGTTTGCTGATGATAATACCATTTATTTTTGTCGTCAAAAGAAGCCAACACTCTCTGATTGATTAGAGGGTGTGGGGTTTAAGCTTGAAAAGGATCTCACTTTTGCTACAGCATGGGGTTTTCAGTGGCTGTTAAACTTTAACTCACATAAAACTCAATATTTTTTACCTAATTGTTATTGCAACAATCTAGATTTTCCTATATTTATGAATAGTAATGTACTCAATGAGTCATTTACCCTTTGTCTTCTAGGGTTAACTCTTACATCAAATCCATTGCATAATTAGCATCTGCTAAGGTTGCATCTCTTTATTGTGCTCGCCACTTTCTTACTCGGGATTCTATTCTTTATCTCTATAAATCTCAAATCCATCCTTATATGGAATCTATTGCCATATCTGGAATGGATCTTCGAATGATGCTCTTTCTCTTTTAGACAAGGTGCAAAAACACATTGTAAACATAGTTGGACCTGCTCTTGCAGCCAGCCTCCAACCATCATCACATTGTTGTAATGTTGCTTCTTTTTCTTCTTTCTATAACTACTATAATGGACACTGCTCTAAAGAGCTAGCATCTCTAGTGCCATTTACTAAAATTTATTCTTGTGTTACTCGTCATTCAATTAAGTCTCATCCTTTTACTTTGACTGCTCTCAAGTACTCCAAAAATTCTTTTTTGTCTAGTTTTTTTTCTTTGAACATCAGTTCTTTGGAATTCGCTCTCTTCATTTTGTTTTCCTGTTTCATATAATTTGTAATCTTTTAAGTCCTTTGTTAATCTTTATCTTGCTTCTTAAACTTCATCTTTTTTCTTTCAGTTTTAACTCTGTGGTTGGTCCTTGTTGGAAGTAAAAGTGGTTGGTTCCTTGTTGGAAGTAAAAAGTAAAACTAAAAAAACACCAAAACATTCCTTTGTTTTGAATCATTTTTTATGGAAAGAATTAATCATTCATTTTATTCAATTCATTTTATTTTAATTTATTGAAAGTTTGATTTTAAAACAGAAGTAAAAGATTCTTTGTGCAATCTAATTAATTACTCTGCAAAATTTGTGTGGATTTCAAAACTATTTGTGTCTTTGTAAAGGTTTAGAATAAAATGATGGCTCTTTGTATGTAAACAACTTTGCCGAGAACACTGTCTTCTATGATTCTTGTTATGTATTTAATGCTGTAATGTGTAGTGGTAGTGTGCTCACTTTATAAGCGAGAGGTTCCAAATTTGATCCCACTATGTTCCTGGTTGTACCGCGCTCGGTTTGTTTTATAAAGCACTTTCAGCAAAAGTATGGATTTAAAAGGTAAGAAAATTAGTAGAGGCAAAAGTTTTAGTTCAGTTAGTTGTGGTTCAACTAGCTGCAACCAAGATGTCTGCAGAAAAAATCTCTATGTTTGTCATTAGGAAATCAAACAAAATCTGTCACTTAGAATTAGAAGCATTTTGTGCTGTTACCATACGCAGAAGTGTTGGATGGACTTAACCTATTTGAATATTGGCTCAAAGAATATGACAGTAAGTTTGTGTTAGAAGGTCAAAATATAGCATTGATTATTAATAATTGCCCATCTGCCCATCCAAATGTTGAGAATCTTAAATCAATCACAGTTTACTTTCCCCTAATCCAATTGGATTAGGGGAAAGTAAACTGTTTGCAGCCTATGAATTAAGGATTCATTTGATTTTGAACTGCAAATATTATTTATGATTTTGTTAATTAAATGAAAATAGAAAAATAACAGATTTCATTCTCTATATTTAAAGCTATAAAAATCTTTGTTCATTTATGCAATGAATTTTTAGAAACTACTATTATTAACTGCTTCCACAAAACAGAATTTAAGAAAGAAGTTTTTAACAAAGATAGAAATTACTTTTCTGTGCTAAAAAGTTCAATTAACCAGCTATTGCATAAAGTAGACATATTAACAGTTGTCAAAGTTAGAAAGAGTAATGAACAAACTGTTCAAAATATTATTGAAACAGTTGCGGAAAAGTTCAAGAAGAAGTAAAAGCAAATTCTTAGGGTTCTTACTTCCATTCCAGTTAAGCAGGTTAACCAATTGTGAGACATTCAAATCACTCCAACTTCCATTGCTAAAGTCATCTCAATTAACTTCTTCTATGGCTTGTGGTCCAGATAACATTTTCTGTCATAGTCTTATAAAAGTGTTCTCTAGAACTCTTTTTAATTCTCTCTAAACTATTTAATAAGAACTTGACTGAATCTTGTTTTCCTGCCTGGTGGGAAATGGCATCTGTGGTTCAAATTTTTAAAAACTCTGGAAAACATTTTGACCCCTCCAACTATTATCCAATCTTCTAAGCCATCCTTGAAAGCCAACACTCTTTTTCATTTCCAGTATTTTCTGGGGTACCTCAAGGTTCTATCCTTGGTCCTGTTTTGTTTCTTATCTACATTAATAATCTTACATCTATAATGGCTCTATTTGCTGATGACTCAAATTTATAATCCTGTCTTGACAAAAAGTCTTCTGTTTTCTATTGCTTAGAACTGGCAGCCAATCTTGAATTTGATCTCACTTCTGTAGCAGATTGGGGCTTGCAGTGGCTTGTAAATTTTAACTCCAACAAAACTCAGTTATTTGCTGCAAGCAACTTTCACAATGTTGTTGACATTTTTATATTAATGAATGGCAACTCTCTCACAGATTCCTCTTCTTAAATTATCTTTCACTACTGACCTCTCATAGAAATAACACATACAATTGATTGCAAAGTTAGCATTTGCTAAATTTATTTTTTATGCTTGTCATTTTCTTACTCCTGATTCTATTCTCTACCTCTACAAATCTCTTATTTGTCCCGATATGGAATACTGTTGTCATATTTGGTCTGGTTAATGGTCTGCGTCTGCTCATATCCTCTCGGATGTTTGGTTTGAAATGATACAAAATGTAAATATTCGTTTCGTTCTGTTTTTACGAAACAAAAAATATCATATACGAAACACATAAATCTTGTTTCGCTTTGTATCATGTTGTTACGAAACATGAAATTATTGTTTCGATTTTTACTGTTACTTACGAAACAAAATAAACTTGTTTTGTTTCGTATCGGTTTTTGCGAAACATTTCATAACTCCCCGCCGAAAACTGAAATTGCATGATTCTTACGCCCCCGAGCAATACATGAACTTTCACGTTTAATACTTACTAACTTAATATTTTGTAAACGAAAGTTTAACTAAAAACTTTATTAACAAAGCAATGCAATTTTATGAAAAAACTAGTTTTTCATCTGTTGGATGTAAACATTTTTGATCTTAAACATTCAAATTAATTTCCACTTAACTAAAAAAAAAGAATTTTTGATTTTAGTCATCATTTTGATTGTTTCAGCATCATAGTTTTTCTCAATCATATAATCATGCCTATAAAAGCTACAATTTTATGGAGTTATTTCAATAAAGTTACTGTGTCAGGTGTTAAGTGTGGGGAATGTAAAAAGTGTCAAATCCAAATCAAGTTAACTGATGGATCCACTAGTGGTATCATGTACCATCTGAAAACCAAGCATCCCACTGACTACGCTAAGATGTTAAGAGCCCAAATCGAACTTGAGCGCCAAAGAAAAGAAGATATTAAAGAAATTACAGAAGCTGCCTTCGAACTGAATGATGCATGCAGTAAGTTTCTAGTTATTTTTCATAAAATGTTTTTCCTTGTATAATGATAATTTTTATGTTTAACTTTAATTTTTATTTCGTTTTTTTAGATCAACAATCACAAAAAGGCCCATCTAAAAGTGTTAATGTGGGAACTATTGGGAAATATTCTTCCCAATCAGTCAGGCAATTTGAGACAGAGTTGGTAATCATGTCATACATTGCCAAGTCAGGTAGTCCATTCACTCTAGTAGATGAACCATGCTTCAAGTAAACAGTGGAGCATTTAAATCCAAAAGTAAATGTAAAACATTCCTCGACATTTTCAAAGTACAAGCTGCCATTGCTTTATGAAAGCGTTATGGATACTGTGCAAAACCTCTTACTCTTCACTATATCAATGGTCAGTTTGAACTGAAGAAATATGTTCTCAACTTTGACAAATGTGGGAAGACACACTGGTTACCACATTAGCAAAGTAATTTTTTTTATGTTGTTATGATTTGTGCTCATAAAAAAAAAAAAATTTAAAAAAAATAAAACTTATCCTTCCGCTAGAACAGCGTTTCTTCTAGGATTTTGTTATTTACTGAAAGAATTATTAGTTTATTGTAAAACCCAAAAGCTGCATAAGTTATCTTATAAATCATTAATTTATCTTCATTCTTGTTTAAGGCTCTGGAAGAAATAATTCAAAAATATCAGGTGTTGGACGCCGTGCCCAAGAAAATTATTGTCCACAATGCGGCGACAAACATAAAACATGCTGGGTCAATCATGAACAAAATAAAATATGAATCACTGTTGTGTGCAGACCACCTACTAAACACTAGCCTACTTCATGCTACCAATGAAGTGCAAGAAGTCAAAGACTGCATAGATATTGCCACACAACTATCTAGCAAAGTTCACAGGTCCACCTTAGCTTGTCAACTTATTGAAAAAGAGTGTACGTTGCTCTGTGTAAACTATGTTAAAATCATTGCTCCGGTAAAAACCAGGTGGAATTCTAACTGTTTTATGCTAGAGTCAATCCTTAAACTTGTAGATGTGTTGATTTCTCTTAGAGAAAATGATGCACTAAATAACAGAGCGTTATTCCAAGTGACAACCAGTTTTCACTGATGGCTTCACTGATGCCAGTATTAAATAAAATGAAGATTATGTTAGATTGCATATCCAAGGACACTGAACCAGTGCTTCATCATATGCTAACTATGCTTTATAAAACTGACAATTTTCTTCATAACCACATCGATATGGATATAGAGAAATAGTTATTGCTTTTTGTAAAAAACTAAGTAAGCATTTACACATAGCCACGCAATGAACATGGAAGATACAACCAATACTATGCCTTGGGAAACCTTCTTCATCCGTACTTTAGAGGTTATAAGTTTTATTTCTTGGTAAAAAAACCATTCTTTAATATTCGTTATTTGTTAAAAGACTAAATTTAAGAGTTATTGTTTATGATTTCAGGATATATGCTTAGACATTACAGTATCTTGGAAGAGTTCACCAGAAAGGTCACCAACGATCATCCATCGTCGGAAGCTATTTTGATCAGTTAAAAAAATAATCATAAAGTTACACAAGTTAAAGTGCCAGCTGGTGTGAATGAGTACGACGATTTACAAAATATAGAGATTGAACAGGGTGATAATAACAACACCATTAGTCAAAATGTACGGAAAATTGAAAGGGAGTTTGAATCTTTCCACGCTATGCCTCGTGTTAAAGAAAAGCATAAAGTTAATGTGCTGAAATGGTGGAAGAAACATGCCTCTACTTTTCCATTGTTAGCACAGTTGGCAAGAAATGTGCTCTGCATTCCAGCTGCATCAAGCTGTAGTGAGAGAGTGTTCAGCGTCAGCGGTGGAATTATAAATGATAAAAGACATTAAAAAGGAGTCTTTCCACTCAGACAGCAAAGCAATAGACTTTGATTAAAGTCAATTATGATCTTTTCTATCCTCATATGACCTTGAAAATTATAAACGATGCTGAAGAAGCCCTCAACCTTCTAGCATTAACTCCATTCAAAACACCTCCCAAGAATCCTATACCCAAAGCAGTTTTTTAAAAAAGCAAAAAAAGTTATCATTCAAAACAAAAAACGTTTCATCAATGCCATTATGCTTTTCTTCTTTACCTTCAACACCAACATCTTCAGGAATCAAAAGAAAAACAATGGAAACTCCGGAAGAATTATCCAAAAGTAACACTCAACAAATATTGATATAAAAATGTTTTACTTTCTATTGTGAAAATTTAAATTTATCGTGAAATATAATAGTCTAAATAAAACTAATTTCTCGTAAAAATCGAAAATGTGTGCGTAAATTGGTACAATATAAAAATAAATTACTTTTTTATTTTATGCTAGCCCTATCTGTCATAAAAATATTAGTATTTCTCGTAAAACTCAGAAATTTCTTGTTTGTTTGTTTCATTTTTAACCGTTTCATTTCGGAAAAAGTTTAACCTTATTTCGTTTCGTACCGGTTTTTTCAAAACAAGAGCTTATTGTCAATTTGTCCCGTATTTATCACGAAACAAGAAAATTGTATTTCTTTTTGTACCGTATTTTGCGAAAAAAGATAAAAATTGTTTCTTTTTGTAACGGTTTTATCAGAACAATATTTTTTATCGTTTCGTTTTGTCTTGTACCGTTTTCAGATGCAGACCCTTAGGGCTGGTTTATCTAATGATGCTCTTTCTTTTTTTGAAGTTTGTAGAGCAAGATAATGATTGACAGACGACTTAGAAGATTGCAAATTATATGAATCAGGAAAGCAAGATGAAGAAAGCAAGTTTCAAAGAACTGATGTTCAAGGAAAAAAACTAGACAAATAAGAGTTTTTGGAACAGTCATAAAAAAAAGATGAAGGAACACTTAGGAACAGTCATAGAAAAAAGATGAGACTTACTTGAATGACGAATCACACCAAAATGAATTTTAGTAGATGGCACTAGAGGTGCTAGCTCTTCATAGCAGTGCCCATTATAGTATTAGTAGAAATAAGAAAGAGAAGCAACGTTACGATGATGTGATAATGGTTGGAGGTTGGCTGCAAGAGTATTCCATACAAGGGCGGATTTAAGATTTATTGAGATAGAGAATAGAATACAGAGTAAGAAAGTGTTGAGCTCGATAAAGAAATGCAACCTTAGCATATGCTAATTTTGCAATGGATTTGATATACGGTTTCCAAAAACAAATTTTCATATAGCATATTCAAACCACTACTAACTCAGTCACGTAACTACATTTATCAACTGTTGACACCTTTTTTTTATGCTATATTTATAATTTTTATTCGGAATACGCAATATATATGCAATCAAAAATAATTTCTTGAAACTGAATAACCAAAACAAACTTGACTTGAAAGGTTGAAGGTTGCATGAGTCAGTTTTCCTGACTCATGCAACCTTCAACCTTCAACCTTTCAAGTCTTTTGTTAACCATTTCTTTGCCGTTTAACTCTTTTCTTTGTTTGCAAGTAACTCGCAACATAATAATATAGTGGTTTCTTGAAGCTTTGTTAAGATTGAATTAGAATAATAAAAATAAAAAAATTTCTGAATTACATGTTTCTGAAATACATTTCTAAATTATATGTTAAAATTTCTGAATTGCAACTTTCATGTTCTCAATTATGTCTTAAAAAAGTGTAGAGTGGAATAAAAATGAGCTCAATGTTTTAGTTTGTTTATGTACAAAATGGTTGACTATATTTAAGATGATAATATTTTATCAAATGTACCACTATTAGCATTATTAGCAATATGATAATGTATTGAAAACACTATAACTTAATATCACTAAAACTTAATATTATGGTTTTGAGATTGGCTGGTATTAAGGTTTCCTGAACTCTGTCGTAGCTCTCAGAGAGACTGCTTCCATCAACAGTTGTAAAATATCAGAGTATTAAAAGTGTCATTTCGGATAGTTTCCCTGTTAATGCTTTTGTTGTACATTAATAAGTATATTGCTTCAATAATGCACAGCAAAGGCAAAAGAAAACATTTTTTGCTTACCAGCTGTATTTCACTTTAAAGTATTGTTTTATGACCTAAATATATGTATATTGAAGTTTAGATTTTACAAAAAGATCTAAAAATGTAAACTTTTATGATTTAAAGTATATATCTGATTGTTGATTTTACGTTTTTTAATATGTTGATTAACTA
Source organism: Hydra vulgaris (assembly GCF_038396675.1). NCBI lineage: Eukaryota > Metazoa > Cnidaria > Hydrozoa > Anthoathecata > Hydridae > Hydra > Hydra vulgaris. The sequence continues at coordinate 22,164,551 of NC_088931.1, forward strand.
GATTGATGTGAATGATGTTGCATGTTTGTTTGCAAAGATTGATTTTTCATCAAGTGGAAGGATCAGTTGGGTATTTTATTTTTGTTATTATTTTAATTTTGAATCTTATTAGATTTTTAGTTGTATTTTTTTTTCTTACTTGTTTAAATTTTTCAGGATAATTTTTGCACATATTTGGAGTTAAAATATGCAATTAAAGACAAGTTTGGTTCTGTTTCTAAGGAAGTATGTCTTTCACTTAATTACAATAATGATGATTGATGTTTGTTTGAGATCTTAGTTTTAACTTTAACATTTTTATGGTTCCACACCTTTGTGGCTTGGACAGGTTTTCATAATGTCATAGTTAATATTTAAATGACATTAAATCATTAAAGTGGAATCAATATTTAAAACTGAATGTCCTTTACGGTTTTAACTTGTTTTACAGTTCATGAATCAGTATTTAAT